>NC_142588.1:9248993-9408680 GCF_965207765.1 Zootoca vivipara | reverse complement strand
TAAATTTCCCTAGTTCCTTGCTCTGACAAGCTTATGCACATGTTGGACCGGAATGTAACCCCCCTGTAAGTGGGGAGTCGGCTGCACATTAAATGACACACAACTCTGACTTCATTAGAAACTTATTTGAGGTTTGAGTTGGAATGGAGAGCTATGGCTGGGTATAGAAATGGCTAGCTATTGCATTGACCAGCAGTTCCTTTAAAGCAGTCGAGCCCTGACAACCTACAGCTGGAGACTTCCAAGAACGTCATTCTCTCTCATCCTAATAAAATCAGGTGCTGGACTGAGATCTTTGGAGGAAGAACAAGGTGGGAAAGTAACAAATAAATGCACACAAGCACTTTTGTAATCTGTCTTAATGAGCTCACCTGGGTTAAGTCAACAAATTTGTGCTTCAGGATAGGCAGATACTCTATTGCTCTTATTTGTTGAATCAGTTCATATCTCTTTTTGAATCTCTCTTCTTCTTCTTTCAAACTCTGAAGTAGGATTTCCTGGCTTTCTTCAGCAACTTCCTGAGCTGTAAATGGTAGGAAAGATGTGCAGTCTCCATAGCAGTGCATAAGGTTAAGCAGAGTGGATTAGTAATGTAAGCTGGGATGCTGTCCAATTCTGTCAAGACCGGAATTTGAATTGGATCTGGGGTTCTCAGTAAGCAGAACACATGGTGATCTTTCAGGCAATCATACCAAAATCTACCCTTCTCTGGTGTTTAGGGGTCTGTGCTTATTGATTCTATCAGTATAGACTTACAGGGATACGGTATATTCCCCTCTATCCTTGCTTATCCAGAGACCTCTAGCTTCTGGAGTTTTCTAATGACACAATTACTGAAATTTGCAAAAAGTATTTGGGCTGGCCCCATGAGACCTTTAAGTGTTATGGGAATCTCTGGACCCAACAAGGCTCCCCAACCCTTTTTGAGGCCCCCACCTCCAATTTTCAAGCAAAATATAGCTGGACAATTCATGGGATTCTGGCTTTCACAAATCCCTCAGTAGCTCTCCAGCTTGGGGACTCAATTATTCATTGTCTCAAAGCTAGTGCTGTATTATATCCTGTAAACTCTGAAAGCGACATAGGAGTTGCATGCTTTGCACAGGGAATGGTCCATTACAGCAAAGCACCCACACAATGAGTTTTCTCCCAATTCACCTGAGCAGTGGCCATGTGATTTTGCAGGTTAATTTAGCATCCTTCTTCCACTTTCCCTCCAGTTGTGGTCTCGTTCATCCTTCTTCTGGACCCGACTAGTCAGAGCTTTGTCACATAGAAAAAACTGGGTAAAGGTAAAGGACCAGTCAAAGGTGTCTATGGGGTTGCAGCACTTCTCTCACTTTCAGGCCGAGGGAGCCGGCATTTGTCCACAGACAGCCTTCCAGGTCACGTGGTCAGCACGACTAAACTGCTTCTAGCGCAACGGAACACTGCGACGGAAACCAGAGTGCATGGAAATGCTGTTTACCTTCCCGCCGCAGCGGTACCTATTTATCTACTTGCACTGGCGTGCTTTCAAACTGCTAAGTTGGAAGGAGCAGGGACAGAGCAACGTGAGCTCTTTAAAGCTAGAAATCGACTTTTTAGGGAAGGGAAGCCTACAATGTACTGCATTGAAGGAGGTTTCGTTTTATATATTGTGACCTTTTTTGTGAACTGCCCTGAGACCTCCAAGTATAGGGTGGTATATAAATTCAATCAATCAATCAATATTAGAAGTATGAGGGAGGGTGGAGGCACATGACTGCCTGATGGGGGGCAAGGACAAAGCACTGGAAGGAGACTATAGAAATGATGCTATAATAATCTGCAAAGTCACAAGGTCTTGGCAAATCAGGACAAGCAAACCATCATGTTTCCCATGCCAGCTACATACAGTAGGCATATTTTGGCGAATCCTTGAACAAAAGCAAATTTGTCACTTGGCTCTCAAATTCTGTGCACACATATTTATCAGTGGAATTTCTCCTCTGGATTTCATATATCTCTCAACAGGAGCTTTTCAATAGCTATTTATAATACAGCACTTGGATCTCTCTCTATATATAGCAATGCTTTGCTGAGCAAATCAGAAGAAAATGTACTTTTTAAAAAGACATACAGATTTGGCACCACTTGTACCTATTTGGTGCTTGTATTTTTGGAGCTTCATCCGTGCTTGCTTCACATTTTTGCGTCCTTCCACCACTTGCTGCACCATTTTTTCCTTTTCCTTCTTTTCTTGAACGCGCCTTTCCGCAACTTGCTGGCTCATTTCCGCTCCCTAAACTCCAAGCAAAATTGAAGCCGGATAAATTAATTACATTGAAAGCTTCTTGCTTTATGGGGTGTTTTTTTTTTACTTTAAGCATGCATTTTTAAAATAAATAAATAAATAAGCAAGCTTCCTTGACCTTAAAATGCTAAGCATTCTTTACTCTTTCAAATCGGAATGAAAGCCCTAAACCTGAGATTGTGGGAGCTACAGATAAAGAAACAAACCTGATTTTAATTATTTTCCTACACCTGGCTGAAGATTACCTGTGTTAGACTGTTGCAGCAAAATCGGCAAAGATAACTGTTGTATCTTAAAGGCTAACAACTTTATTATGACATTCGTGGATCTCCTTTGTCCATTTCTTTAATTCTGATACCAGTATTGTTTCTGAGGCTGTAGACTGCATCATGTTCTACAAGGCAGCCAATGAGTGGCAAATGATGCTCTTATTAATATTGATTATTGATGTGAATGATTGGGCATGGTGGCAGATGCACTCCTTGTAGAACTAATCTTGTGTGATGCAGAATGTGATGCCACACGCTGCCTCACAAAAAGTACTGACATCAGAATTAAAAAGGCAGATAAGGGAAGTGAACTCTATATAGGATGGGGGTTTGTTTGTTTTTTTTGGGGGGGGAGGAACTCTCCACCACCACATACTGCAGGCACCTATACACAGATCCCACTGATCATTATGTCAGGTGACTGACAGGCACCCACCCCACCCATCAGAGTTGGTCCAACATGGTGTAGAAATTTATGATCAGGCTCACCGGCTGGATCCGGTTCCTCACTCCTGCTTTAAAGTGCAAATGATGGGTGCCCTGATACAGTTTAAAGGACCACAGAGGTGGAGGCAAAGAAATGATGTCAGAATATAATGCCACTTTAAAGTTTAAAACAGGATAGGGAACTTGATGTTGACTTTGCCTCTTCTGCACACCATCTTCCTCATTTTGCCATTGAACATACCCACACACAGGAGTCATGGCGAGATAAAATATGAACAGTATACTGTACTAAAAGAGTACCTCTTCTCTCTTCTGCTCAGCTATTCTATGGTTTTCCTGAATGCGATTCTGACGTGCAATAATGGCCTCCTCGTGGCTTAGCTGACCTTGCAGCCTCTTGCATTCTGTATCTGCCAGCTTTTGGTTCAGATCTCTCTCGTACTTTTCTTTTTGCCATTCCAGAAACTCAGAAGGATCCCGAGCCCCTCGTAAAAGCTGTTCAATCCTGTAAGAAAAAGAAAACAAGCTGCTCTGAGGAGCTGAACAGAGAAGAGCTGTCACGGTGAACATGGCATTACACAGGAACATAAGAAGTGAGTTTAAATGAGGCAAAAAAAAACCATTTTAAAAAATCCTGATTATATAGACACTGACCAGCGTGCCTCAACTGGTCTGTGGTTACCTTGGGAAGATTTTGGGACTATGGTAAAGAACTCACTGAAAACATTACCTCAGAGTTCACAAGTAGTGTAAATAAAAATCCCATTCATAAGTTTATAGTGATTGCTACAAAGTCTCTGTTGTCCAATAATGAAGTCTTTGCTTCAGTTAGTTTTTTGTTTCATTCATCTAACGTAGCATTCAGTTTTCAGCAGTGGTCAGCTCCTAAGTAGGGCAGGAACAATTGCATCCACATGTTCTTTGTCTCCAGTAGCTAGTCCACGGGTATCCCACTTCTGTACATGTATCTATTCTACAAATATTTGATAGAGCTTTCCCCCATAAATGTGCCTAACTAATCCCTTTTTTAAAAGCTGTCTAGGTTCCTGGTCATCACCAATCCTGTGCTAGTGAATTCCATGTATTGTTTGAAGTCATTCCTTTTTCCTATCCTCAGCCTACACTCACCAGCCCTACTGAAGAGGCCCCTCATGAGGCCGGAGGAACATCGCCCGGCTAATGTTTTGCTTATTTAATATGCTGTAAACCGCTTTGAGATTCTTATTAAAAATATAAAGCGGTATAATTTTTTTTAAAAAAAACAACCTACTGTCAGTCAATGTCATTTGTCTGGAACTCGTAATACAGTGCTACGAAAGAGAACTTTCTATTATCTCTATAATTTTATACAGATAATTATATAAACTTCTATCAAGTCATGGCTGCGTATACCTACTTGATTTTGTTTTGGAAAATATATTATTGTATTTCAGCAGTGTGATCTTGGGATACAGTGATTTGAAATATTGATTTGTTTTTGTAATGTACGGTATTACCAGTAATGACCGCTCCCCACATCAAGTGGGGGGCGACTTTTGCGTGGTTGCGCACAGCCCCCTGAATCCCAGTGCGGCTTCTGGTAGTTCGGACTGACTTCATCCTCCCCAGGTATCCGCCTACCTCAGTCACCCGCCCAATTCTGCCTGGGGAGGCGTTGCCAGGGAATTGGCCAGGTAAGGGGAGGGACCGCCCTGCCCACACAACAGAAGGTGGAGCTTACCTAGGAAGCAGCAGTCGGCTCCAGAGCTTCTCCCACCCTCCCCTCCCTCAATTAAGTCTTCTTTTGCAGGTTAAGCTCTTCTCCACAGGTACGCAGGCGCTGCTACGTCAAGGTCGCTGTTGAAGGGCCGGAAAGGAATTTTCCTGTATTGGCAGGTTTCGCCTTCCCCGCAGCAAAACGTCACAACTTTCAGGCCTTGGGCGGAATCCTTTAGTCTATCTTCCTAAATGGGGGGTGGGGGGTGGCGGGAAGCGATGACCCATGCCCCCCTTGCGGCGGTGATACCAGAGTTCCCCGTTAAAGGGGTCTTGAGGGGAGGCATTGGTCATACGCCAAGAGGCTGTCATTGCTCTCCCCTCCAGCAGCGGCGAACGGGGGGCGGGCTCTCTGCTTGAACATATGTTCTCCAGAGCCAGCCCAATCCCCACACATTCTGGATAACCCCGATGTCCCCCAGATCCCCGGCTGGAGACTGGGAAGGATAAACGCCCAATGCCTGAGCCAAGGTCTCCCTACATCTGAATCTTAATAAAGTTGTGGCCAATTTTAATCCCATAGCAAGTTGTCTTGAGTCATTATTCCGCTCAGGGGCCGCCTGGGGTTTGGGGGGCTCCGCCAGTCCACGCAAAGCACTGTTTAAGAGGTCTGAATTGCAGTCCTTCACCACCCCAAATTTGGGCTGGACTGTAGAGGACTGTATGGCATATTCTTAGTATGCCTTCTGCTCATGCACGGCTCTGGCCAGCCTCTCTGGCCTTGTCATCACCTGACATGAATTGACTGAGACTGCACCTTCGAACATATGCAACACCACAGGGATAAACAAACAGTGAGTTCAGGAAAGGGTACCAGCTAATAATTAGTGAACTTTTCACTAATGAAGCAGTAAGAAGCTTCTGATGAGCTGGCCTCTGGAGTCTTTAATGAAGGTTTGGAAAAGAAGTGAATAATTATATTAAGAACAACTGATTAATTCACTTTAATGCAATGCTGAGATTCCTGAATTACAGCGGCGTGGACTACATGACCTTTGGGGTACCTTCAAACTCTACAATTCTGTGATTCTGTGACATCTTTCAGTTAATGCATGAGCACAAACAGAAGCAGACAAAGAGTAAAAAGTACCTATTAAGTTCCTGCTCCACTTTTCGTTGGTAAAGGACACCTTCTCTTAAGATCGCTGTTGTGTTTAGTTTCACAGGTACGTTGTCAATCTGCCAGGAAATTTAGTACATAAATAGAGAATTACAAAAGGCAATACAAAAAGAATTACAAAAGCAATCAAGAATCTTGAAATGATTTAAATATAATAAAGGCGGTTTTAAAAAGCTTTAATAAATGGTGCTGAAAGTTTGAATCCACAGATGATATGCATACTGCTAGGTATCCAATAAAATTCTAAATAACTTTTTAAGGACTTCAAATGGTTAATGTAATACCTTCATTTGTATTTTGAACACTTCAGCATCCCCCATGTATTACACTGAGCTAAGGGTATGATGGACAAGGAAAATATTATTTAAACCAGGATTCTTACCTAACTAAGATATTTAATTATTAAAGAGAGGTGTGCCTCTCAAATGCAGAGCTATTAACTTTTATACCAAATCTGAAAGTTTACCTCTTACTTCAGGATAACATAATCAAACAAAATCAAACAGGTTGCTCACCTCCCCTTTGATCTTCTGAGCTTGAAACCTCTCCGGAACAGCCTGAATTAAACCCTAAAAATATAATATAATATAAATATAATAATTATTTCACTTAGTGGTATACTGCCTCTGAACACGAAAAGTCAGCATTTATTTATTTTACATAAGTTCTATCACACACATTCACCATAAATTTATGTCCCGATGTGGCTCATAGCTCACACTTTGAAGCTGCAATCCTATGAGCAATTTCCTGGGACTAGACCCCATTGTATACAATGGAATTTACCTCCAAGTAAGGATTATACTAAGGATGTGGGTGGCGCTGTGATGATACCACTGAGCCTTGGGCTTTCCAATCGGAAGGTTGGCTGGCAGTTTGAATCCCCACGACGGGGTGGTCCCAGCTCCTGCCAACCTAGCACTTTGAAAGCACGTCAAAGTGCAAGTAGATAAATAGGTACCGCTCCGGCGGGAAGGTAAACGGCGTTTCTGTGCACTGCTCTGGTTTTGCCAGAAGCGGCTTAGTCATGCTGGCCACATGACCCAGAAAAAACTGTCTGCGGACAAACGTCAGCTCCCTCGGCCAGTAAAGTGAGATGAGCGCTGCAACCCCAGAGTCGTTTGCAACTGGACTTAACTGTCAGGAGTCCTTTACCTTTACCTTTAAGGATTACACTGTATGTCGTTATTCTATACTAGTTGTGTTGTTTTAGTAGTCAATACAAAAACTGCAGTTCAATATTATTATTATTATTATTATTATTATTATTATTATTATTATATTTATTTATACCCCACCCATCTGGCTGGGTTTCCCACTCTGGGCGGCTTCCAAGAGAAGAATAAAATAATCGATTAAAGATTAAAAGCCTCTCTAAACAGGGCTGCCTTCAGATGTCTTCTCAAAATCTGGTAGCTGTTTTTCTCTTTGGACATCTGATGGGAAGGCGTTCCACAGAGCGGGCGCCACCACCGAGAAGGCCCTCTGCCTGATTCCCTGCAACTTGGCTTCTTGCAACAAGGGCCCCTGGCACTGGATCTCAGTGTCCGGCAGAACGATGGGGGTGGAGACGCTCCTTCAGGTATACTGGACTGAGGCCATTTAGGGCTTTAAAGGTCAGCACCAACACTTTGAATTGTGCTCAGAAATGTACTGGGAGCCAATGTAGATCTTTCAAGACTGGTGTTATGTGGTCTCAGCGGTCGCTCCCAGTCACCAGTCTAGCTGCCGCATTCTGAATTAGTTGTAGTTTCTGGGTCACCTTCAAAGGTAGCCCCACGTAGAGCACATTGCAGCAGTCCAAGCAGGAGATAACTAGAGCATGCACCACTCTGGCAAGACAGTCTGCAGGCAGGTAGGGTCTCAGCCTGCGTACCAGATGGAGCTGATAGACAGCTGCCCTGGACACAGAATTGACCTGCGCCTCCATGGACAGCCGTGAGTCCAAAATGACTCCCAGGATGCGCACCTGGTCCTTCAGGGGCTCAGTTACCCCATTCAGGACCAGGGAGTCCTCCACGCCTGCCCGCCTCCTGTCCCCCACAAACAGTACTTCTGTCTTGTCAGGATTCAACCTCAATCTGTTAGCCGCCATCCATCCTCCAACCGCCTCCAGGCACTCACACAGGACCTTCACCGCCTTCACTGGTTCTGATTTGAAGGAGAGGTAGAGCTGGGTATCATCTGCATACTGATGAACACCCAGCCCAAACCCCCTGATGATCTCTCCCAGCGGCTGCATGTAGATGTTAAAAAGCATGGGGGAGAGGACAGAACCCAAAGGCACCCCACAAGTGAGAACCCAGGGAGCTGAACACTCATCCCCCACAACCACTTTCTGAACACGGCCCAGGAGGAAGGAGCGGAACCACTGTATGACAGTGCCCCCAGCTCCCAAGCCCTCTAGATGGTCCAGAAGGATGTCATTGTCGATGGTGTCAAAAGCCGCTGAGAGATCCAGCCGAACTAGGAAACAGCTCTCACCTTTGTCCCTAGCCCGCCAGAGATCATCAACCAGTGCGACCAAGGCAGTTTCAGTCCCATGATGAGGCCTGAATCCCGACTGGAAGGGACCCAAATGGTCCGCTTCTTCCAGGTATGCCTGGAGTTGTTCAGCAACCACTCGCTCAGTCACCTTGCCCAAGCATGGAAGATTTGAGACTGGGCGATAGTTGGCCATATTGGCCGCATCTAAAGATAGTTTTTTAAGAAGCGGTTTAATGACCGCCTCTTTCAGCGGGTCTGGGAAGGCTCCCTCACAGAGAGAAGCATTCACCAACCGGCGAAGCCCATTGCCCATTATGATCTTAACAAGGAAATCTCAATAAAATGATTGATCCTAACGTCCCAATATTAGAGGCAGACTTATTATTCATTCCCACACTACTGAAATATGTATATTCATGCTGATTTTACTTACAGCGCCACAGTGACATCCAGGTTGGGGGATTGCACAAGCAAACTGGTTAACATTCGCGTCCAGCAGCAGTTCCTAAAAGGGAGAAAATGATTTTAATAACATGATACCTTTCCCCACTTTGTGTAGTGGGGGCGCAGCGGGTGTAGAAAGAGAAGGTGAAATTAAAGTGGATGAAGTTGGCTGACACTTTAGTTCTCCTCCAGGGATGTTCGGCTGTGTGAAAACATCAATGAAGATATTAATGGCAAGCTAGGGGTGAAAAGGTTTAACAGTTTGTGGGGAGAGTAGATCAAATGTACCCAGGATAGAGGACAGGGATGAATTGAAGATGCAAAGTACAGTCTCTAAAGGTCCCTTGAGACATCATTTTCATTGCAAATTCATGATTATTTGTGCTCATGATGCTATTGGGGTGGTCACTAGTGATCATGTTTTGCTGCAGTAGACAAACAGCAGCAAATACATCAAACTAGGGACTTGTCCACACTTCGCTTGTCCCGTGCCTAGAAAACGCAGGTGCAAAGCAACTTTTCAAAGTGCTTTTCCGACTGCCCCACTCTTTTCCGCTCTTCGCCGCTGAATTGGAGCAAATGTCAACCCACAGAAAACCTGCTTGACATTCAGTTTCCCTGAGGGAAAGTGGTGGGGCAAGCGGCAGTGTGGACAAGCCCTAGATCAGGGGTCCCCAGACTTACCGGGCTTTGGGCCGGTTCCCACCGTGCTGATCGCGCGGCGGGCCGGAGGGCGGGGGAGTGCGCGCCCGTGCGGGCCGGTGGGCGGGGGAGTGTGCGCCCGTGCGCATGCACACGGGTGCTTACTGGCGCGGCGGCGCGCTTCCAGGTTGGAAAAGGTGCCGGAAATTGTTTGTGCGCATGCGTATGGGCCTCCCCCGACCCGGAAGTGCACCAGAAATGACCTCTTCTGGGTCGGAAGAGGCCCATACGCATGCGCACAAAGGATTTTCGGCGCTTTTTTCCGACCTGGAAGAGCGCCGCCGCGCCGTAAGAGCGGGCGGCGGCGAGCGGCAGGGGTCGTCGCGGGCCGGATTGGGAGCCCAATTGGGCCGCATCCGGCCCCCGGGCCGTAGTTTGGGAACCCCTGCCCTAGATTATAAAGAGATAACACTGAACTTGCCTCTGCTTTGCGACGATTCTTTAGTTTAATTCCTTCTAGGCGCTGCTTCAGTTTTTGGGGTTTATAAGTACTTTTAGGAACCTAAGCACACAGAAACAATAATTTTTGATTAGAAGTACTAGGTAACAAAGAGGCCTGAAAGGATCTCAATAACATATATTTCAACAGTTTGAACTAAAGAAAACCCCTGCTGATTTAGACCAAAGGCATATCTAGTCCAGCATCCTATTTTTCACGATGCCTAATCAATTGCTTCTGGGAAGCCCGCAAGCAAAGTGTGAGCACAGTAAGTACCACTTTCCCATTGCTTGCCAGCAACTAGTATTCAGTGGCAGGTTGGATTTGGTTACAGGTAGGTAGCCGTGTCGGTCTGCCGTAGTCGAAACCAAAGAAAAAAATTCCCTCCAGTAGCACCTTAGAGACCAACTAAGTTTGTCATTGGTATGAGCTTTTGTGTGCATGCACCCTTCTTCAGATACACTGAAACAGAAGTCACCAGACCCTTATATAGAGTGAGAGGGTGGGGAGGGGTATTACTCAGAAGGGTGGTGGGAAAGGGTGATTGGCTGATAGGTGTGGTAAATCAAATCCAAGGATTTTATTTAAATTAAATTAAATTAAATCACGGTTTAAATCACTAGTCAGTAAGAGTTGATTTAAATAATTTTTTTACAGAAAGACTCATTCTTGCTGGTATCATCTTAATATTTACAACCAGATAAAGGTTGCATTTTTGGAATAATAAATTTCCAGAGTAGTTTTTACAGTTATATCAAAAATTACTGATTTGGTTATATTATGAGAAATAATATTTACAACCAGATGAAGGTTTCATTTTTGGAATAATAAATTGTCAGAGTAGTTTTTACAATTATATCAAAAATTACTTATTTGGTTATATTATGAGAAATACATAGACAGATAATTATGAAATTATTGTGAGATTTCATAAGTTAACTGTTTATATTTGGACAACTTTTCTGCTGTGCTTTATTGGAAGGAGAAAAATAATCATTTCCTTCATAACAAATTAAACAATTTATTTAACTAAAACAATAACATTAGAGCATGTTTATCCATGTTTGTTAACTGATGTGGTTAAACAATTAAAAAAAAACTTAGACTGAGCTTTAGCATACATGAAAAACATAAAATAAATCCTTATTTCCTGAAGAATAGCCTTTGGACTGTAATGTAACTTAAATGGAAAACTATTTTTTAGAAAGATTTTTCCTCCAAAAGCATTTTAGTTTAAAAATCCAATTTAAATTTTAAATTTAAAAAACACCATTTTTTATATTAAAAAAAATCATTGATTTTTATCCACCCTGTTCAGTGGCGTATAGCCTTTGAATCTAGTTTCCATATACTCATCGTGACAAGCAGACATTGGGAGCTCCATGAATTGATCATTCATGGATTTGTTTAATCTTCTTTTAAAGCTGTGGCCACCAGCACATCTGGTATACTTTCTTTTCTGAATCTACTTCCAGCCCCAATTACAGTATTATGAGAAGGTATAGGTGCCGGGTATCACCCACCTTTGGGGGGTACCTGGCGTGTACATGTATGGCTCAGGGAGGCCCGACAGGACCTGCCACGGGTAAGCCAACTGGGGCCGCCGCAGCTGCAGGTAGCCCTGGCAAGGCCCAATGGCATGCTTGCTGGGGCTGATGGGACACTGGGGCTGATGGGACACAGTGACACTGCCCTACAGAAAAAACAAGATTTTTATCGGCTTCATCTTCAATAACTAATACGTAGTGCTTTCTTCAACAATTGAGGTGTGCCTTTTAGAGTCTAGGGTTCAGATATTATCAGAAATCAGACAAACTTTCTTTGGTAAAAAGCAGCACTCACAGGCTTCGTTTTTTCTACTTGTGGAATTAGCTCAGGAACCGTAATAGCTCGTGGATTAGGGACTGTCAAGTTAAACGCCTTTGGTTCAGTTGTCTCTGACGCTGGAGCAGTGAATTTAATAGATTTGTCATCAAGCTGATCAATCAGTTGTTTCACTTTGGGCTGCCATCTTCAAACAAAAAGAATATACAGTATAACCTTATTTTCATTTTTTATCGTATATTATTTTCTAACAGACTATGGAAGAGAGGAATCACAGTTCAGTGGGAAGTACATTTTTCGTATGCAGAAGTTTCCAGGTTAAACCTCCAGTTAAAAGAATCAGGTCATGTGAAACACTTCTGCCTTGACAGTTGCAGAGGTGGAGAAACAGTCTGACATGGTTAAAATCAAGTCCCTTTATGCCTGTTAACTTTGGTAAATATAAACTCTATACAGTTTTTCCCAATGCCCTTTAAAAATTTACCCAGCCTTTTAGGTTGAGTATGAATATAAACATTAATATAGAATGTCTTCCAGTTTCATGAAATCCATGACCATATCATATGTGGCCTGAATGACCCAATTTGTAGTAAGTTTTTGGGAAGTACAGTTTCAAATATTTGATGGAATGCGCCAATCAGGCTCTGAGAAGTACCTGTGATGCTGCTATACTACCCAAAAGCAAGATAATGAGGCCTCCCTGCTACCCATCAGAGAATTCAGCAGGCCGTATAAACAGCAGCCTCATCTTGCAACATCTATTGGAGGATGTCTTCTCCCAACACCAAAAAGCACCAATCTGAAGCTGCTAATCTTTTTAAAAACGTATAATCAAGAATACACACCACTCAGTCACCTCTTAATTATTTCAAGGTAGAAAAGTACAAGAGACAACCCACCACTCCCCTCCCCTCAAATACATAAAACTAATATGAATTTAAGAGTTTTAGTTGGCCTAAAGAAGGAAGGAGTTGCCCTCCATCATACAGATTACAGAGAAAAGTAAATCCCTTTTACTTTCCCCATAACGACCCCTGGACCTACCGTATATGTCTGCCATTTGGGAAGTTTAATCCACTCTGGGGGGCACTCCTGTGCCTTAAAAAAAATCTAATTCTGCCCAAAGGGGAGCAAGTTATAACTAGATTCCCTAGAAGAGTAAACCCAGAGGCACAGAGCTTTATTTTATACAGAGTAGCTTGGAATCTAAATTACAAATCAAAGTGGAAAGAGCGAGTCAAAAACATATTGGGTTGTTGTTATTGTTTAAAACAGGCACGTCCAACAGGTAGATCGTGATCTACCGGTAGATCACTGGACATCTGTGGTAGATCACTGGCTCCCCCCAAAGCAGCTCAACAACTTTAGCTCCCCTAAAAAAAAGCTCAACATTTTTGTCCTGCACCCCCCAAAAATGTAGCTTCCTCCTCCCTAAAAGAAGGTCAACAACTTTGACCTGAACCCCCCAAAACAGGGCTTTCCTCCTCCCTAAAAAGCTTAACAACCTTGACCTGAACCCCCCAAAAGGAGGTAGATCACTGCCAGTTTTTAACTCTCTGAGTAGATCGCAGTCTCTTGGGAGTTGGCCACCCCTGGTTTAAAACACAGATACAAGATAAATCTTGGCCCCTGTGCACTACTCCTAGGAAATAGTATCATGAAGAGGCGGCCAAACCAGGGATACATAACCCACCAGGATTTCTCTGTCTGAACCCCTGGAGAGCTGCTGCCTGTAAGTCTAAACAACACTTAGCCAGAGGATCTGTATGGTCTGACTTGGTATAAGGCAGTTTCCCCTGTTCCTGAGAACGTTAATAACAAGAGGATTACAGAGGAAAGGTCGTGCAGCACCGAACTGAAGCGGAAACCACAGTGCCCAACAGCTGACTCAAACACTTCCTGTATGGCAAAGCAGGAGGGCCAATGCACTACAACTACTTAGGCTGCTTCCCTATGCACACTTACCTGCGAGGAAGCTCTATGGAACACAGCTGGCCTTACTTCTAAATGAATATGCAGAGGTTTGCACTGTTCACAACTTCAATGTTTGAAGTTTCTGATTCTGCTTGTTTTGGGTCACTAATAAAGTCCCATATTTACGTTTTATTCTGAATAACTTTTGTTTTCTTTGTTTATTATTGTTGTTATTGTTATTGTTATTGTTATGTATTACATTTGTTAGTTGCTATACACAAAGGTTTCAAAGCAAGCTAAGGAGATAAAATACAAATCAGATAAAATCCATTAAAAGCCAGAAAATGTAAAAAAAACAAAATACAATATGAATTCCTAAAACTGCTCAACAACACAGAGGTAGCCAAGGCAGCTTCCATGGCAAAACCAGGGCTGAATTCTGATTGAAATAGATCTAAAAAAATCAGTTACATCCAAGAAAGCCTGGAGCTAGTTAGTGACCACCTGCTCAAAAATCCTGCCCAGGAAATGGACAATATTGATTTAAATTCATGGATTCTTACCACTGCTGCCTTTACTTTATTTACTTAGAGCATTTGTACCTGCTCTTCAGCCAAAAAAGCTCTCAGGAGGTGCCGGATGGAGCTGGGCCTCCAGCAAAGCAGATTCAATGAACCCTGCTTCCTAGCTCTCTTAGACACAAAGGGACTATTTTCTATAGGCTCCATGACCCAAACCTCTTTGCTAGCTTTTATCAGCCATAAGGGGCAAGGAGCCACAGTTTCCCATACTGGTCCAAGTCCCTTGTCCTCAAGTCGCACCAACTGAAATTTTGGCAACAGAACAGGACTAGACTGCACTCTAGAGACTTCTCGAGATTCACCTGTGATGATAACCTAATCAAAGTCATGATGGGTGCAAGCAATTTTATCTTCAAAATGTTTTTTAAACAAGTCAAAGCTGGCCACTGTCTGTTCCACCTGCCGTAATATAAAATGCCTCATTACTACCTAGAAAAACTCCACTGGATGGCATAGTGAAAATGTGATGGAAACAGCTGCCGTATTTTTCGCTCCATAAGATGCACTTTTTTCCTCCTAAAAAGTAAGAGGATATGTCTGGGCGTCTTATGGAGCGAATGCATGGTCCCTGGAGCCGGATTTCCCAGGGGTGAAAAGCAGATTGTTCCTTTTTTTTTTTTAAGAGCTAAAGGCTAACAAGAGGGAAAGAGGGAGTTGAAAGGAATCCGGTCAACAGCTGATTGCAAGAGATCGGGGAGGGAGATAAGGGATACTAGCTCCCTTCCAGGCCCCGTCCCCTTGCCCAGGCCTCCATTGTTTTATGTTCTGCAGAGGGAGGCTGCAGCGACATGTGACTGGCTGATTAGATTATCTGTCTGGAAACTGTAGAAATGGCTCCCTTTCCTTTCCTAAAGAAAATGCAGAACCGTGAATTGAACCCCGTAAAAACAGGATTTTTGCCCTTTGCAAGGTAAGCTCGGCAACTTTGAGCTGATCCTCAAAAATTGAGCTTTCCCCCTTTGCAAAAAAGCTGCAGAACTGTGAGCTGATCCCCCAAAAACGGGGCTTTTCCCATTTGCAAAAGAAGCTGCAAGAAGCTGCACAACTTTGAGCTGATCCCAAAAAACCCGGGCTTTCCCCCTTTCCTCATCTAAAAATTAGGTGCGTCATTTGGTCAGGTGCATCTTATGGAGCGAAAAAATATAGTACGTTCTTATTTGCTGTCTTCACTAACAATGAGTAGGCTTGTTCATCTGGAGTTTTCATTCACTTGCATTCAAGCCACTGCCCAGCTTGTTTCATTGCCCTAAACTTTGGAATACAACAAGCAGGCAAGTCAGAAAGGGTGCCTAGGGATGAATATGTCAGTGGTCTAGATCAGCTGCACATTCCACGGGTCATCCTGGGATTTCACAGGACTGCCAGGCACATCAGATGGAAAATCCTACAGAGCTGTCTGGAAATCAATTGCCTCCATTAACCTCTGAGGGTAGATAATTCTATCAGGGCCTCCACTTCTGAGGAGGGGGGAAATGGTTGAAGCCACCACCACAACAACAACAACAACAAATTTATTTATTTATTTATTTATTTATTTATTTATTTATTTATTTATGCATGCCCTGTCCATCTGGCTGGGTTTCCCCAGCACTCTGGGTTTCCCCAGCAGCTTCCAACAAAGATTAAAAATACATTAAAACATCAGTCATTAAAAACTTCCCTAAATCTCAGCAGAATGTGATCTCACCTGTTGTATTATCAAATCATCCTCTTTCTACCTGGTTGAAAAAATCAGATCAGCGCTGAGGACAGCTATATGACATTGGGACAGACCCATGGTTGTTATGGGGGCCATGGAATCCTGAGACACCTCAGATTTAGTGGACTAGGCATGTATGTTGAAGTTCTCCAGAACCAACAGTCTGGGAGTCCTCAAGACCACATCTGAGACCACCTCTGCCAGCTCAGGCAGGAAGACGACTGGGCACCAGGGCAGGTGGCAAACCGACAGAATCCCTAATCTGTCCTGACTTCCCAGTACAGACACACTAGATCCCAATTTAAGCAGACTGGAAGCCTGCAGAGAGATGGAATTCCTACGGACTACAACCCCACCCCACCCCTCAAATCTGCCCTGATGATGCATCAAGTACCCAGATAAGACCAACTCCACCCTTTTGCTTACCCAAGTCTTGGTAATACAAACAGTTCAGCCTCCTCACAAATAAATATATAAATTACTAGCTGGCCCAGCCACGCGTTGCTGTGGCTCAGTCTGTTAAGTGGAGCCTCAGAGTCCCCCTTCAGACTCGCTTCACATTCAGAGTCCCCCTGTTTTACGTGTGTTATGTTTACACAGGCGCATCTCTGTGACTCCCCCCACCCTGCTCTGACCCATGACCTATCCCGCCCCCTCCTCCTCCACCCCCCACCCAGGCAAGCCCCACCACCACTCGGCCTAGTCTGCAAAGCCAAGCCAAGATGCTGTGGAGAGGGAAGCTTTCCTAGGTGCAGTACCAGTGTAGCCGTCGCTAGAAGGCGCTGTGTTGCAACCTCTCCTGTGCTCCCAGCATGCACTTTCATATGATTTGTGAGTTCTGAAACACGGCGTTTTGGGGTTTTTACCTGGCGTAGGTGACACATCTGTCTTTGAAAATGGTATGGGGTCACTCGGGTAGTCACATTTGACTTTGTGTCCAAATTTCGGTCAAGAGGTTTTGTTGAACATTGGAGATGATGGAACATACCCAGTTTACATTTATATACATATATATAGATAAACTAACCATGTTGAATTGGAATTTTTGGGATGCAAGTGATGCTTAAAATAATCTAGTTATCATTAATTTATTAACAGACACAAACTGAAATCCTATGCCACTTTCTGAGAGTAATCACCATCAGACTTAATGAGACCCTTTTCTGATTTAACACAAATGGGATTGTACTGATTATTGCTTACCTTAGCAATGGTTCGATCCAGTTTTCTTTTACATATGCAGAATCATATATCTGGTTCCATTCATCTTTTATCCATGTGTGCAAATTTACAACATTGAAAAAAAATCTGAGGAACTAAAAAGAATTTGCTCTAGTTAAATTAAAATAATAGAAAACCCAGGAGCTGCCTTAAACATTGGATCAGATATTGTACTTTGTCCAAATAACTGCATCCAGTGCTGTTTTTCTGGCAGTACGCATACCCCTAAACATTTTGTGAATCTAAGTTTGGCCTCATTGAAGGGCAGTATTTCAATACGAGTAGGAAAACGAGAGTACCCCTAAACATTTTTTTAGGGGGCGGGGGGGAAAGCACTGACTGCATCCAATCCACATCAGTTCCTATGCCTATTTGAAGTCTGTTGCAATTACTGAATATCCTGCAAACACAGGGTTAGATTGAGAGTTATCGGGGGTGGGGGGTTATTGGGTTGTTGTTTTTATTTTGATTATGTACTTTGTGGTTTTATATTCTGATTTTATCCTTTGAACCACCCTGAGACCTGAGTGTAAAAGGTAAAGGTAAAGGGCTCCTGACAGTCAAGGCATATAGAATAATAGGGACCCAGGTGGCGCTGTGGTTAAAGCACTGAGCCTAGGGCTTGTTGATCAGAAGGTCGGCGGTTCGAATCCCTGTGACGGGGTGAGCTCCCGTTGCTTGGTCCCAGCTCCTGCCAACCTAGCAGTTCGAAAGCACGTCAAAACGCAAGTAGATAAATAGGAAGCGCTACAGCGGGAAGGTAAACGGCGTTTCTATGTGCTGATCTGGTTTGCCAGAAGCGGCTTTGTCATGCTGGCCACATGACCTGGAAGCTATACGCCGGCTCCCTCGGCCAATAATGCGAGATGAGCAACCCCAGAGTCGGTCACGACTGGACCTAATGGTCAGGGGTCCTTTACCTTTATAGAATAATTATATGGTGGACAACCTTTGTCTGTTATCATTATTGATATCCAGATATGTAATTTAATATATTATTGGGGGAAACCAGTTAACCCATAATGGATAACAAAAATGTTGGATTAAAAAAAAAATAATTGCTTAACTACATCATTTTTATTTACCTTACATATTTTAACAGGATCTGCTGCCTTGACCATTCTTGAGAACTGCTGAAGTCCAAGTTCATCCAATTGAAAAGTGGCCAAATAACAAACAACTACCAGAAACAAAATAAGATGTGTATTACATGGATGAATATGGATAATGATACAAAACTGACAACTTTACTGGACTAACGCAGAGTTAGTATATAGAAGGGTTCTCAAATTTTTGATCCCCAGGAGTCACATGAAAATTACTGAGGCCCACCAGTTACAAAATGATGGTGCAGAAGCAGAGCAAGTCACATCACATAACTGTAGCAGGTGGAGTTAAGAGTTTGCCATAGTCAGCTGCCAATGACAGACATTATTTTCTATTGATATCTTACCCCTCCAGAAATTCCCAACTTCTTTGCCACAGTGATTTCCTTGTGGCAAGGAGTTCTCTGGTTCAGCTTTTCTCAAGCTCATTACAGTGTGTCTAGCGGTTTCATGACTCAGCCTCACCATTTTAGGCAGAACCTGCTCATCCAGAGGCGCAAAGTCAGTGGTGGTGAACCTATGGCACTCATGCCAGAAAGGGCACTCAGAGCCCTCTCTGGAGGAGGAGGGCTCGCGTGCACGTCTAAAGCCTGCAGCCCTGGTTGGTGCTGTAGCAAGCAGGCAAGGGATGTTGCCATGCCCCCCCCACACTTCTAAAAGATCCCCGCCTCCACTCCTGCTTGCAAGCATGCAGGAGTGAGATCGGGCTGCTCCTCTCGACAGCGTTGCTGCTTGCACAAGAACAGGAGCTAGATCGGGGCTGCTCAGCTGGGGAGGTGCAGGCTCCGTCACACTTTCCATTGAGAGGTTCACGGCTGCACTCCCCTCAAGGGCCCCCACCTTCGCATCATATCCCCTGCAACCCCATGAATGAAGGCAACCAGGCTGAATAGTTGCTGGGGTTGGGGAAGGTGGAGGCAGCCTGGAAGCTGCATCTGAGAGTCCCTGCACCACCTGAAGGCAACCAGGCGCTCCACTCATGCTTCCATGGGAGCGGGAGCGGGCAGCTCAGCTGTATTTATTTTTCCCAATTTGAACTGTATTTATTATTCCCAATTTGAACTGTATTTATTTTTCCCAATTTGAACTGTATTTATTTTTCCCAATTTGAACTGTATTTATTTTTCCCAATTTGAACTGTATTTAACCCCCCCCCCCCCGTGGTGATTTTCTTGAGTCTAAATGAGAGTACCCCTATGAGTTATACCATAAAATTATATATCAATGGAGAGATAACTTAATGAATAATGTAGTGCAATAACTTTTATGAAGGATTATTTATGACAACAGCAGTCATAAAGAAGAAACGTGAAACACAATGGGGGGAAAATAGATATACAGGTTAAATTGCCGCATTGGCACTTTGTGATAAATAAGTGGGTTTTGAGTTGCAGTTTCGGCACTTGGTCTCTAAAAGGTTCGCCATCACTGCTCTAAGTGAAGAAGCCTTTTTATTTTATATATTCAGGGCTCCAATAAGATAGTCATCGAGCAAGTGGCAAAGTTTTTGAATATGGTCATCCATATTAGTCTATTTATGAGATTATCTAATATATATGTACAGTACATGCATATATATGTGTGTGTGTGTGTGTGCCTGTTGACTGCAAATAAATGATAATGACAACCCCATGTAAATTTCCTATGTCATAATACCCAACACTAAATCATTATATTCTGATTAGATAATACCTACCAGCATAAAGATTATGATCAGACAACAGGCAATGTTTTCCATCTCTGGTATAAAATGCATTGACCACCACATCCAACAGAGGTTTATATTCTATACAGCCAGATAACGTTGCCATCAAAAAGGTTTCATCTGTTACACTGAAAGCCTGTAGAGATTAAATTGATTACAATTTGGGAAGCAAAGTCCAACGCATGGAACAAAACACCACAATTCTCTGCCCAATGATAACATGGATTGGCCATTAAGGAAGGAACTATACAAAGACTGTCATTGGCTTGAGTCACTTACTCCATAGAGCTATCAATCAAAGGTCTCTGACAAGATGAAGTCCACAAATAATTTGCTGGAAAAGGAAGCTCCTTGTTATGCACTGTGCTTGTGAGTTTCTCTGGATGAAGTCAGCCATGTGGTATGAGATTACTTTGAAAGAAAGGTTGGTCTAGTTCTTGCAGTGGACAAACATCATGTTATGTGTAGAGGAGAGTTTCCTGTATTCCACCTTGTGCTCTATGTTGCAGCTCTTTCTAAACCATTTTCTGTAAAAGTGGAACAACTGGCGGACCAATTCCTTTTGTCCCATAACAAAATCTACGGTGAGGTTCATCATGATGTGGTGCTCTCTGAAGTCAGTTGCTGTGTAATTTATTTCATACCTGTCAAAGTGAGATCTCCGCAAAGTGTTGTTGTCCCTCATCTCATAGTGCTAAGGCAAGAAACCACAGCTGGTACATTTTACTGTTACACACGCACAACAACACATAAAGGTAAAGGCACCCCTGACCATTAGGTCCAGTCGTGACCGACTCTGGGGTTGCAGTGCTCATCTCGCGTTATTGGCCGAGAGAGCCGGCGTACAGCTTCCAGGTCTTGTGGCCAGCATGACAAAGCCGCTTCTGGCGAACCAGAGCAGCACATGGAAACGCCGTTTACCTTCCCACTTTATCTACTTGCACTTTGACGTGCTTTTGAACTGCTAGGTTGGCAGGAGCTGGGACCGAGCAACGGGAATTCACCCCGTCACGGGGATTCGAACTGCCAACCTTCTGATCGGCAAGCCCTAAGCTCAGTAGTTTAACCCACAGCACCACCCGTGTCCCTATACAACAAAACATACATGTTCCCAAATGATACATGTATTTTGATCTTTAATCAAGAACTACAGCAAAATCTGAGCTTCCTAATAGGAATTATCAAGACAAGAAGTCAGGGTTTAAAGAAGTGGGCCGGGTCCTGACCTGTTGCAGCAAGATCTGCAGTGGTGGAAAATAACAATGTAAACATTCTGTGCTTGTGGCACAGAAGCCTCTGACAATGGATGGGTGAGCTAATGTGTTGCCATTGAACTCTCAAATTTTCCAGCTGCTAAAGGAACAAAGGTTTGTTTCACAACCAGTTTTGCAGTCCAGTCTCTTCTGTGGAGGGTAGGCTGTCAGTCTGGGATTAAGATCTCACATGTTCTAGGGAGGAAGCACTTCTGGAACATATTAAGGACCTGGAAGAGGATGAAGGGAGGCTAACAGGCAGAAAAGGGGGAACAGGGAAGAATAGGAGTAGGAGATTTATGGGGAAAGAGCAGATGAAAAAATGGAATTGGGATAAAAAACAGGACCATTATTCCTTTCACCCACTTGATGACAGTTGTGGAGAGAGATGATGTGGAGAGAGGGGACAAAATAGGATTGACTAATGCTCTGTCAAGGTGAATAGATGAGATTTCTGTGTAAACCTATTAGGCATTGGAAATGAATTTGGCAAATTCAGCTTCCAAAGGAGACTCACTTGATCCACACTTCCAAGATTAATGGGCAGGTGTGACGTGGGTCCACTTTGGAATCCACACTTCTCCTGGATTCCATGACAAGATCAACAAAGGGCTGAGGACTCTATTTTTAAGCATCTCCTCCCCCCCCCCACTGCTCCTGCCTCCCCGCTTATCTTTCCATCATATAAAGTAGCAGAGACAAAGATAAGGGTGGTTGGCACACATCCCAAACCAAGTGGAGCTTCTAAGATAATCCCCACAGTCCAGCAACTGACACCTGGGCATCCATTAATGCATCACACTCAGGCTTGTTTATGTCAATATCCTTGAGCTATTCCTAAAATTAATTTCCTTCTTCTAAAGTACAGGCATGTGACCTTCTTACTAGTTTAAATGGAAATCCAACCTATAACAAATGCATTTATCTAGAGACTTAAAAATAACAAACTTCAAGTGTTTGCACTTAATATTTCAGAGGACTAGTCCTACTCCTCCCCCATTTTGATATCTGGTGACATTAAGATTAATTTTGCTTAGTTCTAAGAAAGGAAGAAAGCCAACTTAAAATGTGAAAACTGTGCAGGATGAAGTAGGATTCTGCATACCTGGAATGCTTTAGCAGCTGTTTCATCCAAGAAATGCCCAACACTCTCATTTTCAGGATTGAAACGATTAAGCTGCTGGACTACAATTTCAATGTGCTTCAGCTGGCTGGCCATCTTCACACGCAAGATTCCTGTAAATCATTAAATGTATATTTTGTCATCAGTTGCAGGTTAATCTAAGTATAAATACTATTTTTCATGAATACACTAGTGCTGCTACTCTTCCAAGTATATGCTGAGATTTATGCTGAGGGGATAGTACTTGAAAAGATAAGGGGGGAAAGTTTCAGAGTTGAATTCTAAATGCCAGGTTTCTTTACAATTACTATTAACATACATTTTGTGACATTTCATTATTTATTTCTTTTCAAAAATATGCATTTAATTCTTTAATGCCGCTTCGCTTATTTCGAAGTACGTACTCTTGAATTCACAACACAACCGTTAGAAACATAAAAATTCAAAAGCCCTAAACTATGGGCTCTCTGTTGTATCTAGCCCCTGCTCCCAGATTTCAGAGGGGGATGTATAATAGTTTCCTTGCCTGGGTGTCCTTGTGCATAGGACCACTGTATGGCTGGATACCACTGAAAAGGTTTACTGGGGCGTGGGAGGTCAGAATATGCCCGAAGTTCCAACTTAATATTTACACACTAAATATTAAGTTGAGACTCCACATTCATGATGCCAGGAATAAGACCTTGGGGTCATACTAGATAGCTCAATGAAGATGTTGACCCACTGTGAGGCGGCCATAAAAAAAATAAGGCAAATTCCACACTAGGAAGAAATGGGGGGGGGCAATTTCATAATGCCAATTATCCAAATCTGTGGGGTGACCTATTTGGAGTACTGTATACAGTTCTGGTCGCCTCACCTCAAGTAGAAGCTGGAAAAGTTTCAGAAAAAAAGGCCACCAAGGAGGAACAGTTGCAGCCATGCTTCTCAACAGGAGGGCAATTTGATTTTTAAGGGGGGCAATTCGAGCTAGTTTAGACCAAGCTTATGGCCTTTTAGGCTTCCTCCACGTGAATAGTTCACTTTTTGAATAATAAGAATTATATTGGGGAGGGGGGGAGTCATCAGGATTTTAGAGATGCTTAGGTGAGGCATGGCCAAAAAAAAGGTTTGGAACCACTTGGTTTAGAGGAAAAGCGATGAAGAGGCAAGATGACAGAAGTCCTCGGAGCCCACTCGTAGGGGTCAAGGTCCCCCTAAAATATTTGGGAAACTGCCCTCCCCCCAAAAAAGTTGATGGCCATTTAAATGGTGTTTGTGTGCTGCATCGTGTGATTCATTATGCGGGACAGAGCTTAGTTGCCCCCCCAAAAAAAAAATTAATTCAAATTGGCACCCTGAGCCCTGATAGAAGTTCATGGAGTAAAGCTTCTCTCCCGCCCGGGCTGCTTCCCTACGACGGGGGGCACCTGCGAGGCTGGGCTGGGTGGGCCAATGGCCTGACCCAGCAGCAGGTGAGTCCGGCACTCACCTGAACGACGACCCGAGAGATGGAGAGAGACGCCGCTTCTCTCACCTTCCGCAGAGAGAGAGAGTGTGTCGCTTTCCCCGTCCCGAGCGAGAGAAAATGGCCGCCCTTGGGGACGCCGCCTCGGTTGCATGGCAACCAATGGAAGCGGCCGGGCCTGCGAAGCCCGACGCCGCCCGGCCGCGGGATCTAGAAAGCCGGCTCCTTCCCGCTTCCATCCGAACTGGCGCCCTCTTACTCCGGGAGCTGCCGCGGAATAGAGGGTCCCGGGTCCCAGTTCACCCTCCGGCTCGGGAGTATAATACAACATGAGAATGGGGTGTGCGAGCGTGAGAGAAGAAGATCCGAGTAGCTCGAGGGACGGAGGGAGGGAGACGCCACGTGCTTTTCTTCCCGAAGGGAAACCGGGTCAGAGGCAGGAGTGGAGTACAATACTGTGAGAAAAGGAATGAGTTCAATTCTGAACATGGAAACAAATTCCCAGGGTTCAGAAGGTGCTCAGGTCTTTTTGCACTTCACTCTGCCTAGCGGAGCTTGAGGTTGTGGGGCTGTTGTTGTTGTTGTTAAAAGTGGATCACACAAGTCTGAAGCCTGCCCATCCTTGATTCATCTCACCCATTTCCCCCCAGTGCATTGACACTTGATTCTGCTGCAGGTGTAGATCCAGCCTTTACACCCCTGTAGCCACAATTGGACTACAATAGACCTGGCTTCCTTAATATATTTCAGGCCTTTGCCTGAATTTTCCCCATTTTGTTCTCTCAAAAAATAATATCTCTAGCTCTTTTATATCCAGCTGGTCTCTAGAAATAAACTTTTCTGCTGCCCTGAAGTGTCCTGTTGAGTGAATGTCAAAAGCACTGGAATAACTTAAGAGTGATGCAAGACACTTCTAAATTACATTTGATGGTTCAAAATATTCAATACTACAGTAATTAGATACTTTACTTATTAAACAAATCGGAATATTTGTGTTTATTTGGTGCATTGTCCTGTACCTTCTGCACTAGATCAACAAAATTGCTGGTTCCTGGCTTGTGTTGCTGCAATATAGATATAGAAAGGAGAATTCCTGGATTCCAAGATCCGAGTACAGTATACACAACCCCATTTAAAGTCACAAAATATGCCACAAAGTAAAATGTGGAAATATAGACTGTTACATGTTTAAAATACGCCATTCCAAGCAAGTCCCAAAACGTCCCTCTTCCTCCGGCATAGGGAAAAGATGTTTGGCTAGTTGAAAACTGGTTTCCTTACAAACTTTTCAAAAGTCAGGTTCATGTGCTTTGCCGTGCATGAGCCAGAAAGGCTGCAGAGGCAGTAAAAAATTCAGTTTAGTTGCAAAGTGGTGTGAATCCTTAGATTATTAGGAACTCAAGATTTGCTGGTGAGAGGCCTGTGGCTGAGCTGCAGCAACCAGCTCAGGCCTCTTCACACATTGTCATTTTCAGGTGAGGATGCTTCATGTTGTTTAACTTATATTTACTGTACTAACATGCGGGGGTTTTTTTGTATGTTAATATATTTTTTATTGTGTCCCTATATCAGTATGAAATTGTTTATTCTACGCTTTTAACCCCTTCCGTGCACCAATTAGACTAAAGCACGCTGCTTATCCCCCAGGCTTGCCCCCCACCCCCATCAGGGCGGCCACAGCCTCGACAGTTCCGCCCGCTCGTTTTCCTCACCGGGCCGCTAACTGCGCAAGCGCGCCCAGGGGCGCTCCCGGCGCCGCCCTCCTCCATCCCAAACTGAGGCGCCGCCTCCCGCGAGGCGTTCAACTTAAAACTTCATTTGCATGGGCTCCCCGTGCCCAATCACTCGCCGCCGCCTGTTTTGCATAGAGCCCGGCCGGCCACTCACAGAGCCCGGGGGCCGGGCTACCACGTGCTGTTGCTAAGCTTCGGCTTCTGAAGTTGTTGCTATAGTCGCCGGCCTATCAGGGGGCGAGGCTCTTGATCTGTCAACATTCTCTTCGCCGGAGGGAGGGAGGGCAGCTGGTTGGGTTGTGTGTGTGTGTTTTTCCCCCTTCCTTCCTTCCCCCCCCCCAACCACCTCGCCTCTGATTGGCTCCGCGATGTCTCAGGACCCTGTGGGTGACGCTATCGACTGGCCCAGGCAGCCGTCCGTCAGCTGGGAAAGTAATATGCCCAAACTGTGGGGGTTTGTAGACTTGGGCTCAGAGAGCAACACTTTGGAGGAGCCTCCCTGCGCGCGCTTGTGAGCTCCCGAGTCCGGAAAAAACCCCGAAACCATCGCTAATTGCTACGATTGCTGTTATTGTTTTTTCCCCTTCCTTGCTGCTTAAATTGCAAAAAAGCAAAACGAGGCAAAGCCTGTGAAAATGGAGTGGAATTCCCTGCTGATGCTCCTGGAAGCTGCGGAATACTTGGAAAGGCGAGACAGAGGTACCTACAGCAATATTCCCTGCAAAGTTGAGGTGCTCCTACCCCACCCCCACCCCAGGGCTGCGATGCACCCCGGATATATATATATAAAGTCACCTTGAGTGGGGGTGGGGGGATGGGTTTGTTTTGTTGCAAAAACGACTTAAAAGAAAAGGAAAAAGAAAAACCCACGAAATGAAGAAAAAAATCTCCCCACCGTTGGTCTGGGGGCGCTGCAGGTCCGCCTTTGCTCCCTCTCCGCCAACTCTCTCCCTTTGCAACTGCTTCCTCCCTTTGCAAGAAGTTGCTCGCGCGCTGCTTGCAACGTTTGCACGGGCGGCAACAGCAGCAATACGCGGCGCTGGCAGTTGCCGTCCCGGGTTGTCACGAGCTCAGCTTTTTGTGTGTGTGTGTGTCTTTTTGCCTCTTCCCCCAACCAGAAGCGGAGCACGGCTACGCCTCGGCGCTGCCTTTCGACAGCGGCTACGCCAGGAGGAAAAGCAAGGCCGGGAAGCCCCAGAGCAGCCGGTGAGTCCGGGGGGGCTACGATCCCCTAAAACCCAGGAGCCTTCCGGTTAAATGCAGCTCTTCCCTCGGCCTTATTATTGGAGGGCTACAGGTGTTTCAGCACTACAACTCCCATCATCCCTGGCCGCTGCTCCTGCTAGCTAAGGATGATGGGAGTTGTAGTCCACCCACACCTGATAGGACCCAGAGGCCGTGTTGATGCACTAGCACAAGGTATTGCAGCGGCTTCACCACCAGAACAGAAGCAGGAGGTCGCCATTTCCTTCTGCCCGCCCGCCCTTCCCCGACCCCCTTTTCTGGGCTGGGTTTATGTTTTGGTCTCTCCTGAAGAAGCTGCCACGCGTACAGCGGGGGTTCCTTTCTCCCAAGCGAGCCTCCCCTGGATGCTACCATAAGGTTACCAGATTTTTTTTCAATGAATCCGGGGACACTTTTCAACTTCAATGGATTTTTGTATGGGGACTGATTTGTAAATCCGGGGACTGTGCCCGGGAAACGGGGGGGTCGTCTGGCAACCTTGTGCTACCAACCCCCAAAACTGCCAACTTCAGTTTTCAAAAGCAGGTGCCTTGTGGGGGGGGGGGAATGAAACGCACAAAAGTCAAACCTGCTGAACTTGTTTTAAATTGCAAGAATAAGCAGTTCAGCAATCTTTGATTATCTTTCTCGAATACAAAAAGGTGTTTCAGCGGCGCACAGATCATTCTGAACAATCTTGGGAACTGCGGTGTTAGAACTTAAAAGTATCTTACGAGTTTCAGTTACAGGCGCATCAAAACTGCACTTTGTGCAACTTTTCCTTTGCAAAATTTGTCCCCTGTTCCTTGGGGGTCGAGTGCTGATGATACAGGTTGAATTAGTTGCCACCCCAACTGGTCTGTTTTGCAACATTGTTGATCGCGTGTAAGCTTGAGCTTTGAAAACCTACATTAAAAAGTAAAAGTAAAATACTATCAGGCAGTTACAGTATAACAAAAACTAATCTGTATAAAGCTGTGTCCCTCTGAGGTCTGCATCCTAATGACCATGCCAGCCCTGCTCCTACCACATGCCTCGCTTGTAAGCCTCTGCTTTTTTTTTTTAATGCTTAACCTGGAAGTGATTTCCACTGGATTCAGTGGGACTTGCAGGTGAGATTCTACATGGTCTCTATAAAAAGTACAACTTAAAAGATGCACTAAGAGAGTAGCAAGGTGGCAGAACGCTGTAAGATTGTTTTTATTTTGTTTCCCATTGAAAGTAATGGAAAGTGAATTAATCCATTCCAGATGGGTCCATGGCGTCCGTAAACCGAGGTGTTCGTAAACCGAGGTTCCACTGTATAAGTAATGTGTTTGAAAGGGGAGTTTCATCTGGCATTTTATACTGGTTGTTGAAGAGAGCACTAGGGAGCCCTTGGAAGCAGGAGCTTGTGAAGCACAAACTACACACACACACACACACCTACCTTCAAACCCACCCCCCTTGCAGGCACTCCTGTCCGAATGACCAGAATGAGCTGCTTAGGATTGTTTCGCAGGCTCAGCAGATTTGTCTGGCTTGCCCCAACCAAAGTCCAGGACACCCTGTGTTTTAAAGAACGTGCCTGCTTCTTCCTTGACTTCCTAAGATACCCGTTCATTGTTCCTGTTGCCCTCCTTTGTTTATCCTTCTCTTTGTTCATGCAAAATATCATCTTGGAGAGAGAGAGAGAAAACTACCTACAAAGGAATCTGAAATAATCACAAGCGATTGCAATATCAGACAAGCTTCTCAGTCGCTTGTTACCCCCCCCCCCCAGTGCAGCCAACAAAATGTTGCAGCATAACTGAAATCAGGAATGAGTCTAGTGACTTTGCAATGCATTTTTATTACTATAGCCAATTAGATACTTAAGGCACCACAATATATTTGTATTGCAACATTTAAAATGCACTTAAATGCAGGGCTCCTTCCAACTCATATGAGCCCTGTCGCATTAGATCACAGGCCTCTCTGGTCCAGATCCTGTTTTTCACATTAACTACCCAGATGACTCTGAGAAGCCTACAAGAAGAATATGAAAGCACTTGTTGTTGTTTAGTTGTCTTAGTCATGTTCGACTCTCCGTGACCCCATCAACCAGAGCATGCCTTGGAAACTCTCCCTTTCTTCTCAAAGCTTCTCCTTTTTTATGTCCATAGAGTTTTCTTGGCGAAATACTGGAGTGGATTGCCAGTTCCTTCGCCACATTTAGTCTAAACTCTCGGCTATGATCTCTGTCCGTCTTGGGTGGCCCTGCATGGTATAGCTCATAGCTTCTTAAAAGTTATTCTTAGCCCCTTCGCCACAACAAGGCAGTGATCCATCCCCTACTCTCCCCAGAATCAAAATTAAGTACCCGGTTTTCTTAACCTTGTCACAAACCATCTCTGGGTCCAGGGGTGCCAACTATAGGGGGCTCTGCGTACCTGGGGCACCCACAAATTTTTTGTTGCAGGTACCCACACCTTAGGGTCCCCGACTCATCTGGGTTCCCTGTCTGGGTTCAAAGCAGCAGATGAAGTTTTAGCCATAGGAAAGGAACATTGTGTTGGCTTTGTAGTTGGATCAACTCAAAAATCTGATGTGGACTTTGGTTATTGAAGTCCACCTCGTAGATGCGGGAAGACTTTAAAGGAAGACTCATACATTCTAGCAATACCTGCAGAAAAACCCTGGGAGCTAACTCTCGCCAGCCCCAGCCAGCATGGCAAATGGTCAGGGTTGGCAACAGTTATGTGAAGAAGTGTGCATGCACACGAAAGCTCATGCCAATGACAAACTTAGTTGGTCTCTAAGGTGCTACTGGAAGGATTTTTTTAATTTAGTCCAACAACAGTTCAGTCACCCTGATATGGACAGCCTTCCTCCGGTTGTTTCACTTTCAAGAAATAGTATGTACAGCCTGAAGAATTTCCAATTTCTTCTGTGCATAGCAGGGTCACCGTTTCAGATGGGGGAGGTGGGTGGAATTCTCGGCAAGCAGGGTTTTCAATATATTCAGAATTAAATACTCTGTTTTAAGAGCATCTGTTGCATTTTTGTGCTTCATAAAAACTGTAACGGTGTAATAATGTCAAGCGCATAGTCTATATGTTCCGTTTAGATCTGTAAAACGTTGCCCCAATGAACCTTCATAAATGGGGAAAGCCGCTTTGAGAGGGACTGAACAAAATGGGCGCACTTCTCCCTGCTTCAAATGAATCTTTCCAGCCCTTAATTAATCTGCATTGTTTGCAGGGGTGGGGAGAGAAATTTCCCCTAAAATTTCCTTATCCCAACAGGTGCATGCAAGAAATTGTGGCGTGGGGGCCAATATTATTCAATTAGCAATACTGAAGAAGCATAAGCCCTACCTTTCGTTTCCTAACACGAAACACTCGAGGCAGCTAACATCACAAGGAAATGCAGGGTCGAGAACCTCGCCTTTCATTTGCAATGCCAAGTTTGCTTCTTTCATACACCGTTTTGTAGAACTAGGAGATTAGGGTAGGAATAACCTCACCTTGTGAAATTTCTCCTGCGATCCCGCCGAGTACAAGCACCTGCAACCTAATAATCCTGACGAGGCAGAGCAACCATGGGATTGCCCAGGCAGAGAGATGGAAGCTATGTATGACAAACAATATGCCTGTTGTCTTTGCCCATGGAGTTTTCTTGGCAGCGATACTGGAGTGGCTTGCCAGTTCCTTCTCCAGGTGGATCACGTTTAGTCAAAACTCTCCACTATGACCTGTCCATCTTGGGTGGCCCTGCACGGCATAGCTAATAGCTTCTCTGAGTTATTCAAGCCCCTTCGCCACAACAAGGCATTGGATCCATGAAGGGTGTGCTATGGTCCATAGGGTCACGAAGAGTGGGACACGACTAAACAACAACATGACAAACAAATCTGAATTAACCCACAGTAGGATGAGGGTTGCGAGTTAAGCAGCAAGTCATGGGCTGGGTATTCCAGTCCTGACCCATTGAAGAAATTGAGATGTCATTGGAGAGGCAAGGCAAGCTCATGGCGGTAGGCTGAGCATCTGCAGCATTTTTGTTCTCTGTTTTTCACGATTTTGCTTTTCTGCCTTTCTAACTTGGGCAAACACAGTTCACACGTCCGGTGAAGCTGGCTTTAATTCAAAAAAAAGCTTGCACCATATTAAATTTGGCACCATGGGACTGTTGTTTTTGCTGCAGCAACCTAACAAGGCTACCCCTCTGGAAAGCGCACAATAAGCTTTGCTTGTTGTATTTCTGCCAGCCACGGAGCTTTTAAAGATGCGAGAGTGCTGTCGAGAAAAAGGAGGCATTTCTCAGAATAGGAAGAGGACTTCAGATCCGGCGGCCAAGTGTGGCCCTCCAGGCCGCTCTGTCTGGCCCTCTGAACCCGCCCTCTGAGACCCACTCCTCCCCAGCCCTGCTCTGCACCCTCCTTGAGTGTTCTCCCCTGACTGGGTTGCATCCTTGGACCTCTTCTCTGCCTGGGTAGTGCACAGAAACAGGTGTGCGGTCGTGTGTAGAAACGAGCCTACTCTGCAAAGGTAACCTGCATTCATTGCTCTGCTCTGCCCACTAATGGCATGGAAGGTTGCTGAGAAGGTTTCAGGTTGAAAAGGTTTCCCCTACCTTAGAGACGTGGGTGGCACTGTGGTCTAAACCACTGAGCCTCGGGCTTGCCAATCGGAAGGTTGGCAGTTCGAATCCCCGCGACGGGGTGAGCTCCTGTTGTTTGGTCCCAGCTCCTGCCCACCTAGCAGTTCAAAAGCACGTCAATGTGCAAGTAGATAAATAGGTACCGCTCCGGCGGGAAGGTAAACGGCATTTCCGTGCGCTGCTCTGGTTCGCCAGAAGCGGCTTAGTTATGCTGGCCACATGACCTGGAAGCTGTCTGCGGACAAACGCCAGCTCCCTCGGCCTATAGAGCGAGATGAGCGCGCAACCCCAGAGTTGTCCGTGTGACTGGACCTAACGGCCAGGGGTACCTTTACCTTTACCTTAGAGAAAGCTAAGATCACAGGAAAACAAGCAAGGGAGAAAGGGGCAGATATTATTATTATTATTATTATTATAAATTATTATTGAAAGATCACAACTGAATGCATTTTGGTGGGACTCATGCTCTGTCTCATAATACATTGATGTTCCGGACTATATAACTCAGGCATTTCTGCATTTTCCTACAAAATTAACAATGTTGACTCTCCGCCCTTGATAGCCAGCAGCCAGGGCCACCTCTAAGGCAAGGCTGGGTGGTGCAGGGCGCCGCCACATGGTGCCCACTGCAGCGGCGCTGCGCCCGCCAGACAGCCGCGGTGGGAAACGGGGCCGGGGGGGGGGCCGCCGGAGCGATCTTCACGCCAGGGTGCCTCATATGCTTAAGACGGCCCTGCCAGCAGCCTTATAAAGTTGCACCGATAGAATAAGGCACCGGCTTGCTAACGGAGAGCATGAGGAGAGCTGTGTTTTTATATTGTAAATCGCTTTGTGATCTTTGGGTGAAGGGTGGTATCAACTTTTTATGCCATGATTTTTAAAATTAAAAAAAAACCCCACAAATCCTTATTGTGACTTGAGAGGTCTTTTATTTTTTGTTGATTTAGGTCTGCAATGATCTAAGTGTACAATAACCGTTGAGATTTTCAGATAGTGGCAGCCTTAGTTCCTAGCAGATACTACCGTGTTTCCCCCTTTTTAAGACGTAGTCATAAAGTAAGCCAGGGCAGCAATTTTAAGCATTTGAGAAATCTAAGACATACCCCGAAAATAAGACATGCCTGCCAGCTCGGGGCCTGGAACCGGCTGCTGCAGCACGGAGCACCCAGGCACCGGCGAAGCAAGGAAGCAGAGCGGGGAGGTGCAGATCAGCTGTAGCACGGGAATCAGCTGTTCCTGGCTCAGCTGTAGCGCGCGCTTAGGATGAACTTCAGTGCTGAGGAGGGAAAATGGCGTTTAAAAACGCCGTTTGAAGTGATTTCAGCCTGCCGCCCCCCACCCGGAACCGGCCGCTGCAGCGCAGAGCACTCAGCAGCGCGGATGGAGCGCCCAGCAGCTCTGGGCGGCGGGGCGGCAGGCCTCCTTGGCAGGGCCAGGAAGAGACGAGGCCGCTGGCTCGGGTGCTCCTGACCCCAGCCGCTTCGGTTTTCGTGGATTCAGCACTACCGGTACGGTAGCAACGCCGGCGGCAGCAGGAGGAGAAAGCAGCCTGTCAGGTCGGCGCCCAGCAGCGCTGCACAGAGCGCCCCGAGCCTCCGGGAGCGTTGCTGCTAGAGCGTTGCTCCTGGAGGCTCAGGGTGCTCCGCGAGCCCCTGAGGCGGCTGCCGGCTCCCGCTCCGCCCCGCAGAGTCCCAAGTCAATGGGCCCTGACTAGAAGCAACAGGAGCGCTGGCTCCCTGCTTCGGCCAAAAGGCTTGGTCTCGCCACCGCCTCCTTCTCTGGCCATGCCGTGAGCTTCCCTTTTCGTAAACGCGCAACCAGGTGAAACCCGAGAGCGGCGCTGAGGCAGTTTCAATACCTAAGTGGAGTGGGCGGGCCGCGGCGACGGCGGCGGCAGGGGGGGGGCAAAACTTTTGCTTGAAAGGCGGCTCCGGGCATCCAAGAGGCAGGCCTTGGTTTGGAGAACGAATCCGGGGGCTGCGCAAGAGCGATCGGCTGACAGATCCACTAATGGTTCGCTCTTGTGTCCCTCCCCACTTGCTGTCCCGTTTTGGGTTGCCAAGGCAACTAACAACAAACACCGTGCTTTTCTCTTGGTTCTCTCAGGCGAGTTGAGAAAAAGGGGTGAGAAGTGGGGTTTTGTTATCGCTCCCGCTGCTTCCTCTCCCGCTCCTCACAGTCAAATAGGCTTCTGGGCTTCGCTGCTGCCGCCGAGTACCCAAGCGGCTTGCCCCCTTTGCCATTTTAAAAACGTGTTTCCTTTCAGTTACCCTTGCGCCTTGCTTTGTTGCTTACGGTTGAAAACGCCACGTGGCTCGGGGCTGCTGGGCGCCGACCTGGCAGGCCTCCTCCTCCTCCTCCTGGAGGTGCCCAACAGCGCCGCGCAGAGCGCCCCGAACCTCCGGGAGCCAGCAGCAGGAGGAGGCAGGTGCCCAGAACCATGTGGTACTTATGGTAATAAACATTTTTAGACACCCCCCGAAAATAAGCCATAGGCTTATTTTCTTGAGTAAAATTAATATAAGACGGTGTCTTAAAATGTGGGAAACACGGTAGCTGCAGTAGTAAAGAACCTTCTGGCATCTGTTAACTGAGTTGGTGTGGAGGGGGGGAAGAAAGGATTAACGAAAGCATGGTGGACAGGTTAGACTAAGCTCTTGCAATGTCTGAGGAGAAGAGCTAAATGTTTTGACAGGGAGCATGGAAGAACTAAAAATGCAGGGCAGAGAAGGATGATGGCTGGAGAAAGCAGGAGAAAGCAGGATGGAGTAGGGACAAAATCCGGGACTTGAGCAAATAATTGTTTGGCAGACATGGCCAAAGAAAAGGTGAGATGGGGACTAGCTTACACATAGTTAGGGTTAGTGATTTTGTTTCTCGGCTCGTGTGCCTGTAAAAGTTTTACAAAGTAGTCAACAGAAGCCGAGCCTGACCCAAATAATTTGCCTTTTAAATTTCTTTCTCAGAAACCACCCAAGGTCAAATTACAGGAAGATAAAATACTGAAAACATGCAGTGTTTAAAACCACAAACAGTAAAAATGATGAATCCATATGATACTTAAAAGGACACTTCCCCGTCAAAGTTAACAAAATCAAAACCAGCAGAATATACAGTTAACCAAAACCAAATAAAAAAAAATTAATGGTATTTAAAAACAAACCCAGTCCCTTGCCATCAGATGCCTGGTGCTGAAGAGACACCTAGTGGGCTTTGCTGCGAGAGCATTCCACAGACTGGTGGAGGGGCCACAACCCGAAAGCCCCTGCCCCACTGTTGCCACTCCGTGAGAACTCTCTGAGGTGACAGGTGAAAATGGGGAGCTTTATTCCAGTAACTTTTGTGCCCAGCTGTTTTTAAAGGTGCAGGAGAAGGGCCACTGTACAATGGCCCTTGCTTGTACAATGGACAAGTGTCCATTGTACAAGCAAGAAAAGTATGGAATCCATGGACCACAAAGCAAAGGAGCTATATAGAGTTGCTTTATCCAAATTTGAGGACTCTCCCCTTGAAGAGATGCATATAGGACAAAAGTTTGCCAAGTGCAGCTTCTCACGTCTTTCAAGATGGCGGCGAGAAAAGCCCACACCTTGCGAAACTCTTGCTTCCGCAAAGCTTGCGAGCGCAGGGGTCCCATCAAGACTTAGCAACTCTCAGGAGACGCTGATGCCTAAGTTGTCAGTGAGGATGGGAAGTGACTTTCTCAAATTGATCTGAACTAAATAGCGCAGGGCAAACCCTAGGCTTGGCCTCACCTAAAGTGGGCCAAGCAGCCTCCTCCTGCATGGTGAACAAAACCAGGATGATGCACGCCAGTGGCAAAGTTGCCTTTATCTACCCAACTGTGCCCACAGCTTTGCCCTTTAGGCAGGTTACAAAAGCAGCCACTGGCTTCTGGTTGATGGAACAAGGGAGCTCAGGCATGACCTATGTGCAGAGAGAGTTGTTATACGTGCTGATTGTTGATCTCGGTTTTCAACTAAACCATTATCTCCTTATCCCTGTTCTTGGAAACTGTACGAATGTACCTTGTTTAGTCGTTTAGTCGTGTCCGACTCTTCGTGACCCCATGGACCATAGCACGCCAGGCACTCCTGTCTTCCACTGTCCAATCATCTCGTCCTCTGTCGTCCCCTTCTCCTAGTGCCCTCAATCTTTCCCAACATCAGGGTCTTTTCCAGGGAGTCTTCTCTTCTCATGAGGTGGCTGGAGCCTCAGCTTCAGGATCTGTCCTTCCAGTGAGCACTCAGGGCTGATTTCCCTCAGAATGGATAGGTTTGATCTTCTTGCAGTCCATGGGATTTTCAAGAGTCTCCTCCAGCACCATAATTCAAAAGCATCTATTATTCGGCGATCAGCCTTCTTTATGGTCCAGCTCTCACTTCCATACATCACGACTGGGAAAACCATAGCTTTAACTATACGGACCTTTGTCGGCAAGGTAATGTCTTTGCTTTTTAAGATGCTGTCTAGGTTTGTCATTGCTTTTCTCCCAAGAAGCAGGCGTCTTTTAATTTCGTGACTGCTGTCACCATCTGCAGTGACATCTGTTGCTCTAGGTACGAACGTACGAACGTACCTAGAGCAACAGTAAGTCGTGTTAGATCCTTGTGCCCCGATCCTAGTGGAATAAATGGCTGAGGAAGGACAGAGGAATCGTTCTATAGGTTGTGCCTTCCGAATCCACCTCGGAGTGTTCTAAGGTCTGCAACTGCTGTTCTTGGGTTTTCCCTTCTTGTCCATTGGGGCTTCTCTGGATATTGAACAAAAACAGGCACCTTATGGCTCGAGAACTTTCTACACCTTCCTCTCAACTGGCCTTTTCCAGGCTGCAGTTCCCTTCCTCCGAGATCGTTTCCTTGGAAGGTAGAACACGCAGATGACTTCTCCCAGTCCTTTTCTTTATCTCTCTTCATCTGTCTGGTTTTGGAACTGTGAAATGATGGGCCTTCCCACCCACAACAGGGCAAATGTTCCCTTGATAACCATTGCAATGACATAGGCTGCATCTTGTGCCTCTTGTCCAAAGTAAGATCTGCCGCATAACAGGCTCACATGCCAGATGTTAAATAAAAAAATTCCTTCAGTAGCACCAACTTAAAGACCAACTAAGTTTTTATTTTGGTATGAGCTTTCGTGTGCATGCACACTTCTTCAGATACACTGAAACAGAATCCACCAAACCCTTATGTATATTCAGAGGGTGGGGGTGGGGGTGATGAGAATGGGTGATGGGCTGATGGGAGTGGTAAACCTGTAGATGGCTGTTAACGACTGCTGATGACTGCAATTGGTCCTTGGGGGGGGGGGAAGCAAGGGCTGAGACGCTAAAGAAAGCTTGATCATGCATAATGAGATAAGAATCCAATGTCTTTATTCATCCCAGGTGGCTCCATGGTTTTAAGCTTGGTAATGAGTTCCAATTCAGCAACTTCTCTTTCCAGTCTGTTCCTGAAATTTTTCTGTAATAAAACAGCTGCTTTGAGATCTTGTATAGAATGTCCTTGGAGATTGAAGTGTTCTCCTACTGGTTTCTCTGTCTTGTGGTTCCTGATGTCAGATTTATGTCCATTTATGTCAGATTTATGTCCATTTATGCCAGATGTTAGTTCATCTGTTCCCAAAGGACCGTGAGAGAGTTCTTCTGCTGATCATACGGCCAAAGCGTACTACAATTGGGCATTTATTGTAGACAACATGGTGCCCTGCAAATGCTGTTGGAAAGCAACTTCCATCAGCTCTAACATTGGTCATACTGGCTGGGGCCGATAGGCAGCCTGTGGTCCAACAACATCTGGGGCCCCCATTGTTCCTGCAACAGCTAACTGCCATAAGCAATAGTGCTATTTAAGAGATATGTGGCCTGCAGACTTTAGTCCTACCAAAAAAAAAAGCTTCCTTTTTTGGACTATTTTTTATGTGCGGAGGGGTTATTTAATTTTGTGAAGTGTGAAATATCAAAATCCCAACCAGATGCAAGGTTGAGCCTTGGGGGAGAAAATAAGATGTGCTAATATCAAAATAGGTCCCTAATTTTTTGTTAATGGATTTCTGACAGGAACTGATTGAAAGTCCTTTGTTTCATTTGAATTTCGGGTTATTAGCAAGTAATACTCTATAATATATTATACTTTCTGTTGTTTTTTATAGGTCTTCACATAATGAACTAGAAAAGCATAGGTAAGTAGCACGAATCAAACAGAACCAGTACGGACACTATTATTCTGCCGTGGCACAATCCTACAAGAGAAACATTTTCAGATTGGAAATCGCAGGGAATTATATCTGTTAAACCCGTGTTTATTTTATGAAAGTGTTTGCTGTCAAATTTCAACCCCTCGTTTTCAGAAACAGGCATCTAAACGTCGAATTATACTGTGTGAATAATGCTGTTTAAACTTAATATTTTAATGTCATTGAAACCTCTCTGAATCTGTCTACTGTAGCTCTTAAGGGGCACGTTCCTGGCTAATAATTGGCAGCTCCGTTGCTTGCTGGAGCATCAGAAACAAATGGCACCTTTCCACAGGCACTAGAAAAGTAAGGCAGTGCCTGGCAACTACAGAGAGCCGAGATAGGCGTTACACATGGTTTCTCGCCTCTGATAGCAGAATCTCCTGAAGGGTGCCTATAGAAGAGCCAAAAAGGTTGAGCAGTTAACAGGGTAGGCAGACAGGGCATTTGCAATGTGTTTTTCCAGCAAGGAAGCTGGAGAAATAGGGCTGGGGTGAGGAGAAAGGGAGAGAATCAGTGCAACAAATTGCCACCCCGTATTGGTGCTGGGCTCCTGGTTGTAGGGGCACACAAAGTAGAGAATGGAATTTCGCTCCAACAACTTGATTTCCCCCTGCAACTTAGTGCTAAGCGCCCATGGCCACACACAGAAACACACGGGTCCTGGATTAAATAAACTGACCTGCTGTTCACTGGAACTCAAATAAAAAGGCACCAGTAGGCTGGTGCTTGTGTGCTGGCTGTCTCTCTCACACTCATTCACAACAACTCCCACACTTGCTGTTTCAGCAGGCAGGGCAAAGGCAACAGCAGACAGTACACAGTAGGCATGCTCGGAACAAGAGTAAAGCCTGCTGCAGCCTGGATCTCAAAGCCTGCTGCTGTCAGTCTGTGGCCCAGTGCAGCAACATCCAAATGCATGGCCCTCTAACTGGAATACCATGGCCCCTACCCTGTTCCCTACGTCCAGTGTGTGGCTATCTTATACGCTAATCCTTGCACCCTGATGGGCTTGGAATGCAAACCTGGAAGATCGTAGGGTCCAGATGCCCTAGAAAAACACTAGTTTTGAAAAGCAAAACATCTGCCTGGAGATGGGTGGAAAGGAGCAGGCCATAACACTGTTCTGTCATTGATTGATTGATTGATTGATTGATTGATTGATTGACAGATATAGGAGTTTCTAGGTGGAAATTGAAGGGGCGTATGACCCAGGTGGCGCTGTGGGCTAAACCACTGAGCCTAGGGCTTGCTGATCAGAAGGTCGGCGGTTCGAATCCCTGTGACGGGGTGAGCTCCTGTTGCTCGGTCCCAGCTCCTGCCAACCTAGCAGTTCGAAAGCACGTCAAAGTGCAAGTAGATAAATAGGTACCACTCCGGCGGGAAGGTAAACGGCATTTCCAAGCACTGCTCTGGTTCACCAGAAGCGGCTTAGTCATGCTGGCCACATGACCTGGAAGCTGTACGCCGGCTCCCTCGGCCAATAATGCGAGATGAGTGCGCAACCCCAGAGTCAGTCACGACTGGACCTAATGGTCAGGGGTCCCTTTACCTTTACCCTTTATGAAGGGCAGGAGAGAGTGGCTTTGAGATTTTGGGTAAATGCATAGTGATTTCCCCCTGCGCTCTGCCCTAGCAACCCTAATACGGTAAGTCTTCACTGATACCAATCTAATTTCTGAGCAGTCTGGGAGTTTTCACAGGTTCTTATTATAATTGTCAATGTGTCATTTAACCTTTAGTCTAGGGAAGATTCCAACCACAGAACAAGCCCTTGTTGCATTTTCTCCTCTGCCTCTCAACCTTCTGTGTCCTTGTGCTGTGTTGAGTCTTTTACACGGTGCCAGCTGCCCTGGAAATCGAAGCAGGATATAAATGTGTTAAAGACTGTGACGATTTTTTTGGGGGGGGGGGACAATGATGAGAAAAAAATGGGTTTGATGCTTTGAACTTTGCTCAGATCTTTACAAGGGTTGTCATTTTAGCGCTGGGGTGAATGTCCTTTTTGCCTGTTTAAAGGTTGCACTGTGCAGAAATCCTGAAAGCGGAGTAAATTTATATGCCGTCTATTGCACTCGAGTAAGCTAAATGTTTCTTTAAAATTTCAGGCGAGCTAAACTACGACTATATTTGGAAGAGTTAAAACAACTTGTCCCTTTGGGAGCAGATAGTACTAGACACACCACACTCAGTCTGCTGAAAAGAGCCAAGATGCATATTAAGGTAAAAAGAGAGAGAGAATTACCTTTTATTTTGTTTTACTTAAACAACAACCTGAGCCCCTCCCCCCCTTTTTTAGTGAGAGGGCGGGATTGCAGATTTCCTAATTTAAAAGGTGCTGCTCTTACTTAATGGTATAATTTTTTCAGTCTTCTGTGCTGATGTGGCAGGTTAAAATCCAAATATTTTAGTACATGGAGAACTCCACTTTTTAAAATAGTTTTTTTATTTTATTTAAATGAGAGCACCGGATCACCAGTGCAACCAGAATACTGTTTTTACTGTTAAATTACTGTTAAAATTATTCTAAATCCTTAGAAATTGGAAGAACAAGACCGGAAAGCTCTAAATATTAAAGAACAGTTACAGCGAGAACATCGATACCTCAAGCGTAGATTGGAACAGCTCTCCATGCAGGGCCTGGAACGAATTCGCACAGACAGCCTGGGATCAACAATATCTACAGATTCTGAGCAAGGTAGGTGAGGCCTGGAAATCGCCATGGGTCTGTTAACTAAACTTAGGCTGTATATTTCTCTAAGGTATGTACTGGGCATCCCAAAACAAGTATGTATATTAGAATGTCCAGCGCCAGAAGTAGAGACAATTCAAAGCATAACGGTCAATTCATTAAAAAACAATAAATCGGGAATGCTGTGGATGCAGCATAATCTTGATTTCAGTAAGGCTTTTGACAGAAGTATCCTATTATATTCTTGCAGAGAAGCTGGTCATTGGTATGAGCTTTCGTGTGCATGCACACTTCTTCAGATTTCTGGAAGGAATTTTTTATTTTGTAGCTGGTTGATTGATTGACTTGAACCCACAGTTACTGGTTTCTCGTGACAAGTGGGGTGCCGCAGGGTTCTGTCCTGGGTCTGTTGTTGTTCAGCGACTTTATAAACGACTTGGATGAAGGAATTGAGGGGATGCTTATCAAAAAGGGACCCAGGTGGCGCTGTGGGTTAAACTACAGAGTCTAGGGCTTGCTGATCAGAAGGTCGGCGGTTCGAATCCCTGCAACGGGGTGAGCTCCCGTTGCTCGGTCCCAGCTCCTGCCAACCTAGCTGTGCAAGTAGATAAATAGGTACCGCTCCGGCGGGAAGGTAAACGGCGTTTCCTTGCACTGCTCTGGTTCGCCAGAAGCAGCTTTGTCATGCTGGCCACATGACCCGGAAGCTGTCTGCGGACAAACGGTGGCTCCCTCGGCCTATAGAGCGAGATGAGCGCCGCAACCCCAGAGTCGGACACGACTGGACCTGATGGTCAGGGGCCCCTTTACCTTTACCTTATCAAATTCACAGATGACACCAAACTGGGAGGGGTAGCTAATGCTGCAGAAGAAAGAATTGGGATTCAAGATTACCATCGTGGATTCTATTACTGGGCCCAAACTTAACAAAATGAATTTCAGTAGGGACAGATGACGGCAGCTTGTGCACTTAGGCAGGAAGAACCAGCTCCCAAATATAAGATGGAAGACACCTGCATTGCCAGTGGTATACGTGAAAAGGATCTAGGGGTCAGAAAGAAGACACAGTACTATAGCCATATTCAGATATATAAACGGCTGTCACACGGAGAATGGAGCAAGCTTGTTTTCTCCTGCTCTGGAGGCTAGGGCTTGAACTTAACAAGAAGAGATTCCAACTATTTTATTTTTATAAACACATAGCCGTTCCAAATTTTTCCTTCTTGGTTACCACAAGTTATCGCTGTGTTCTGCAGCCTGGAGTTAGCACTTCAGGGGATCAATACCAAGCAAAGTCAGTTCTGGTGGTGCTGGGACAAATGCTTCTAATGACAATAATTGTTAGATTATCTGGATTATACAGCTACCTTTTTTTAAGACCACCCAGTGTTCCAGCACATCTTTAGAACAAATGCCTTCAGTTAATGACCTGACTTCATTCTCACTTGCACCATTAACCTTGACTTGGAAATGCCAACACTTGCAAAGAAGAGAATTGCTCTTTAGACGTTTTCTTATACTGCTGTTAAATTTGATTGGATGTTGCGAAACAACAGCATACGCCAAATACAAAAAACTGTGGCTTTAGTCTCATCTTCTAAATTCTCATTTTTTGGAACTCTCCCCTCTTGCTAGTCTATGGTTGTAGCCTTCGTTTCCTTGCTTACTGTTCCAGACTGGGGTGGCTCGGTTGGTCGAGCCTGAGACTCTTAATCTTAGGGTTGTGGGTTCAAGCCCCACATTGGGCCAAAGATTCCTGCATTGCAGGCAGTTGGACCCTCGTCGTCCCTTACGACTCTATGATATTTACACTTGCAGTTTCCTATAAAATGTATTTAGAGGTTTTTGAGTGCTGGGTAATGAATTCCCTGGCAAAAGGGAGCAGTTGGTAGTGAGATGCCATATGGATTTTGCGTGAGAAATTAGTGGTGGCTTCTCAATTTCTGCACCCAACTGACAGCACTGGGAGTTTTGTGTAGATTTGTAGTTGCGTCGTAGAAGGTTCAAGCGTGGGGGGGAGTAGTAATGACACACACAGCTGAAGTCTGATAATAACTTGGTAGAATTTTCAGCCGTCTTGTTTTCCCTTAGCAACTTTTTTGCTGAATGCAAGAGAAAGAGAAGAGCTCTGGCCATACAGAAATAGAAGGTGGTAAATCCCAGTGAGGAGATAAGAGGGGGTTTGGATCAGTTTTGGGGAGTTAGAGCTTTGAGAGGGACTTTGAATGAACGATTTCGGAAAGTCCTGCTGTATAGTTTGCGATCATTGTATTAACTGGCTTATAAGTGGAACTGGTCAAAACCCAAAAACAAATATTTAAGGGTGTAAGATGAAAACAATGTGGCTTCAAAAAAAAAATGCCAGTAAACTGTCAGTCACTTTGTCTTTTATATTTTGCTTGGGCCAGTCAACAATTTGGTGTAGGATGTTAGTCATAACGAAAGTAAATACGTGGGACGATGTATGCAACAGATGAAATATACAGTGCTTAAATTTGGATCCTGGGTTCTAACATAACATGTCAAGTTGCTTTGTAATTACGAACAAAGCTTTTCAGCCCCAAATAGTCACAAACAGAGACCTGAATCCCAGCTGGCAGTAAGCAGGATCCTTGATAGCATGGTAGGATTTACCAACCACTTCTCCTCCTCCTCCATATTTGGCAGATTTATATATACAGTGGTACCTTGGTTCTCAAAATTAATTCATTCCGGAAATCCATTCCAAAACCAAAGTGTTCCAAAACCAAGGCGCGCTTTCCCATAGAAAGTAATGCAAAACGGATTAATCCATTCCAGACCTTTAAAACAACCGCTAAAACAGCAATTTAACATGAAATTTACGCTCTAACGAGATCATCTATATATATAAATATATTTATAAATGTAAAAAGGGCATGTGGGTGGGTATCCACTTTTCTCCAAAATCGTTTGACCGATTGCGTTCAAATTTTGACACACCGTCCCATGCTACTGTGAGAGGAAGCATATACTGTTTCCAAAGACAGATGTCACACCTGGGCCATGTAAAACCACAAAAACCATGTGTTCCAGAACTCACAACTCGCCCTAAAGTGCATGCTGGGGAAAAGAACAGAGAAGCAGCATCTCCATTAGCTGCAGACAATCGGTGACATCACAAAATTCCACAGCAACCAACTGAAAAAAGGCCTTTTGCAGCAACAAGGCCCAGCATTGCCCAGCAGACTGAATAGGCCGCAGCATTGCCCAGCTGGGAGAACTGCACCATTGCCCAGCCGAGAGAACTGACTAGGCCGCAGGCAACAACAAACTAAATATGGGCCTTTTACAGGGCTGTGCCTTTGGGTAGGATAAATGTGTCGGGGCGGGGTGGGGGGATTTCACATAACATGCGTGGATAGGGGAGTCTGGGTTGGGACAGGGCAAAATTTTACAGAACACGTGTATTGGGGGGAATGATTGTATGCAAAATGAAGGGGGACTCTGAAGGTGAGGGGACTCTGAAGGGAGACTCTGAAGGTCAATTTAACAGAAAAAGGTCCATTTAACACAAAAAGCCACAGCAATGCATGGCAGGGCCAGCTAGTTGAACTATAAAATGAAAGCAATAATCAGTGTACTGTACTATAAAATAAATAAGACAGTATTGTAGATTATCAAAATTAAAATTTTAAAAAAATTCTTACCTGCACTAATGATAGTCATTGCTTTTATCCATTTCTGCAGTCACACAATCAATCAGTAGCTGAACTGGGTTCCACACAATCACAAAAACAAATTAACCGAAAAAGCCTCAAAAACAAAAATGCAAAATAAATAGCAAAAACAAAACGCCAAATACAATTATTGAACTTAATCCGTTCCGGAAGTCCGTTTGACTTCCGAAATGTTCGAAAACCAAGGCAGAGCTTCTAACTGGTACAGGCACCCTGGAAACAATAGCCAACAGCCGCATCGGACATTCAGCTTCCAGAAAAACGTTCGAAAACTGGAACATTTACTTCTGGGTTTTCAACGTTTGAGAACCAAGGTACCACTATTTTTATTACACCTTTTCAGATAACCTGTTTAAAAAATTTTTAAAAAAACAACACTTAGTTTTTTACTTCTGAATTTATTGCCTTGGCTTCCTATATAAGCTTTGGTGTGCGTTTTTTGTTTTGTTTCTTTTAAAAAGAAGTGCTTAGACTAATGTAATTTGAGTATCTGAATCGAGACATGAACTCTTGCACAGGAAAGAGATGTGGTATGTGGTTGTGGCTAAGAGACTGAGCTCCGGGTTGGCAAGCCCCTGGTTTGAATCTCGCTCCTTCTGTGAACTCGGTGAACTTGGAGAAAGGTTCCTTAGACAAGCCCTTTTCTCCCTGCCCCTGCAAATGTGAAGACACCTTTGCATCATAGGAATAAGTTGTAAAATATTGCTACAGTGGTACCTTGGTTCTTGAACTTAATCCATTCCGGGAGTCCATTCGACTCCCGAAACCGTTCGAAAATGAAGGTGCAGCTTCCGATTGGCTGTGGGAGCTTCCTGCACTCAAGCAGAAGACGTTCGGCTTCCGAAAAACGTTCACAAACCGGAACACACACTTCCGGGTTTGCAGCATTCGGGAGCCAATTTGTTCGACAACTCAGCCATTCGGGAACCAAGGTACCACTGTATAGGGAAGCCCTTTGAATGCTCTAAAGCACTGTATAAACATACGGTTCGGTTCTGCTTGTCACAGTTCTGAAACTTCCATCTTCTCTCCCATTTCAATTTAGAAGTAGATATCGAAGGAATGGAATTCCCACCAGCTGAAATGGACAGTAGCAGAAGTCCCAGCGATGCGGAAGACAGTTTGCAAGGGAGCTCGAGCGACAGCGGCTACGCACATTCGCACAGACTCAATGCCAGGCTTCTGTAGCGTCGAAGGGCACCGCTCAACTCAGGACGTTCTGACTAAAGCACTTACACAAAATATGTCGGACTGCCATTCTTCCAGAAAGCCTCAGACCACAAGCATCTGAAAGGAGGTTCCGTGCCCAGGGTTCGCCGAACTACGATTGGTATATTCAATAAATTGCAAATCATGTTTTTTTTTTCTACAAAATGTGATTAGATGCAGTTGTGGCTTAAAGTCCTTTATTGTAGCCACTGTTAGTTCTGGGGTGTGTGTGTGTGTGTGCTTTTTAAAAATAATTTTTAAAGGGGATTTCCCCCCAAATGTTAAAATACAAAGTGGGCATAGCAAGTAACTACACGTGCAGATGGAGATTTTCTGTTGGCCGCTCAAAAATGGGGTTGTCTCTAGCAATAGGAACTTCTGTAGCCCAAACAGCATGTTAAAGGCTCATCCCCAGTTCTGCTTGCCACTAAAGTCTTTCTCAGGAAAACCTGCTTTTTTACCGCTGAATCAGATTGGGATTTCCCTGAATTAAAAGTGGGTTTTCCAGGGGAAAGTGGCATGACAAAGGCAAAACTGCTCGAACCATTTCTATGCATAAATAGGTCAAATGGAAGCATGGACTTAACCCTAAATCTCTCTCTGCTCGTGGTTTTCTTGGGATCACCCCCAAGTTATTTGGATTCTCACTGTTGCGGACCAAGGATTGAAAGGTTAGGGGGTAGGATAATACTTTTTAAAAGTACATTATCATTTTACAAAAAAAACAACCAACTTCTTTGGTTAACAAATATTCCTATAGGAGAAGTTATTTTGATATTTTTGAGACACACGCACACACAAAATGTATATGCTCTTGATTTATCATCAAGCGTACTGTTCGTCTTCAAAAGATGGGGGGAAACTTATTCCAATCAGGACTTAATGTGCAATGACCCTAGCTTTCTATGTTTTTATAGTGACCAACTCCGGGGAAAAATAAATCGTGTTTGCTTGCACATGTAAAAAAAAAACACTCTGCTAACTTTTGAGGGTCAGGATTATTGTGCACAAAGATTAGTTGCCTCTCATTTGGTGATTTTTTTTTAGCAATGGTTGTTTATTGTATTCATGTTTTTACTCTCCACAAAATGCTTTGACTGCGCATCGTTATGTAGCACTCAGCCCTCAGGATTTTCATTTTTTGCATTTGCATTTATTCTTCCCGCCTTCTCAGACCGTGATTCTGACAATTGTGCCACATCCAAACTAGTGAATGTCAATTCAGCAGAGGAGGCCCATGTCCGCAGCTGATACATATCCTATATATTATGATGCTTATCTAGTTCCCGTTTTAAATGATGGAAGCATCAGGTGTACATTGCCTTATGCATCTCCATTCAGGTCGTTTAGTCTCACGTAGTCAGATGGGACAAGCTGGATTGGGGCCAACACTCTCTTTTTTTCCTAATTGATTTTAATGTTTACCATTCCATATTTCAGTATTCTTGGTGAAGGATGCAGAGCTCGAATGAACCAGAGCTGGATTATCAAATAGTTGTTTAGAAGAAAGCAAAACTGTTTGCTTAAGGTTTCTGTTTTTGTTTTAATGTTACTGTATATTGCTTTCTACAGCTGCAAATACACTTAAATGGAAGGCATGGCTTTAAATTACAGTATTCATCTTAAACCTTTTTCTTTCTTTTTTGTATACTACAATAGAAATTTGAATTCCTTACAAAATGCAAAGAAAATGCTGTAAAATTGCATCGTTTATTTAGCGTCCATCAATTTGTTTAGAATATAATTACCCTGATTGTAGCAATACTGCAACCTTACCTTTTAATACACTTTAAGCGTAGTGAAGTCATTAGAGTTTGGCTTGCTGGTAATTAAAAATGGACCAATCTTTGCATCGCTACTTTTAAGGTCTTTTTTAAATAAAGATGAAAAGCTCTTTAGACATGTTATATTGCCTGTAAATACATTTTTCTATTAAATACTCTGTATTATATTTTTCCCAACTCTTCCCATTTGCTCATATAGAGAAAGGGAATAGTTATATACCTGAATCGGAGTCTCAGGTACTCTTCACCTTAGTCAAATTGTGCCTTGGTGACCATTTATCTATTCCTCTTCCTTTCCTTGTTTTTAAACCTTCGTGTGGTTACTACAGAAGCCCCAGCCAGCATGTTCGAGTAGATCATCTTGCTGAAGGTGAAGCTCTGAGACCTCTTGGTTGTTTTTTTTAAAAAAGATACTTTTAGTGCAGGGAAAATAATCGTTCCAATGCCCTATACCCAATAATTTAACCCCACTTTAAAAATGTGTTATATTCATGCGTCTCTGATCAGTGGCTTCCAAGAAAGCCATATCAACTCTGTTCCAGAAGTTCAGATGCACATAAGGATATTTTCTGCTCAATAGGGTTCTCACTGATTTAAAACGGAGAGGGGTCACTCTGTGAGAAAACTATTCTTTCCGTTGAAATGAATTGAGAGACTTGCTCTAGGGACAGGGGTCTACTGAGTAGACTGCAGGATCAGGGCCATGCTGTCAGCTGCTGCAACCTAAGGCTGCAATTAAATGGCTTTAGCGTTGGACTAAATTTTATACAGCAACAAACCGATGAGAAGGATTAAACAAAACATTTTGGGTGCCTTTCTCGGATCCTGGAAGCACCCTAGGGGTAGACCTCCCCCTATCACTGCCAGCTCCTGCTTCCGAGCATCAACAAACCTTTCCCCTTTCCTTCCTACTATTTTCAAACTGTGGGTTAACAACAAACCTTTCCCCTTTCCTTCCTACTATCTTCAAACTGTGGGTTAACAAGTGGGAATTTTAATATTTTTAAAAATCAGGAAGCCTAGAAATAGACAGAGGCAGGTATACTGGTGTTCCGCTCTTCGTTCTGCCCTGCCAGCAGGATGTAGGGCAAAGCAGTTGCAAAACAGACCTTAGGATTGCAGCCTTTGCGGCTTCCTTTAATACTCAGCATATTGTTTTTTCCTGTGGTGCTCACAAAAGGTCGGCTATACTTTTGGCAGCTTACAGACCTTGTTAGCCCAGAACTTGCTAACCAAACCATGCTGCTTCAAAAGCAGCAATCTTATCTTGTAGTCATCCCTGCTTTAACCAGGGGGAGACGCCTAAAGCTATAAACCGGCAGCTAAATTGGAAATAAACCTCTGTTAATGCTATTGCATTGTACACTTTGCATATGATAAAAAACCTTTCTTGAGAAATGATACACAGCAATATAAGCATTGTGTGTTGTGAAAAGCAGCATTAATTACTAGCTCCACTTGATTGCATTTAATGTTGAAAATCATGGTATATATTTTTAGAAGTTTACTTTAACTGTTGCTGGGGGGAAAGAGTTGTGTTGTTGTGTTTCTTTTACTATATAATGAATGGATTCATGGCTTGTAAAATGTTGGCTTTCATGAAAAAGCAGCTCTTGCACAGAACATTTCAAACATAAAAATCTTGAGAGAATGGAAAAGAGATCTCATGTCAAACATTGTTGACTTTATGCTACTCTTTAAAAAATAATAATGAATGTGTACAATTTAATGAACTCTTCCATGCTGGGTATAAGTGGCTTCGTATATCTTTTATATTTTCAATAAAGATTACTCCAGTATTCTAAGTTGCATATAAAAATGTTCTCCTGGTTTCTTTGCTGCATTAACTTCTAGCAAAGCTAAGGCATATTGGTAACGCGAGAAACTCAATGTTTTCAGGTAGCAAAGCTTAACTTAGGACACAAGAGTTGCATAGCTGCCAAGTACCCCGTTTTCTCCGGGAAACCCCCGTTTTGACTTACCTTTTCCCGGTGGTCCCCCGTATCACTTCGTCTCCCGTTTTTCTCCATTATTTTCTCCTGCCGACGGCCATTTTTTTTCTTTCTGATTTGCCCTTCTATGGGCACCAAAAATGGCCGCCGCCGGCTTCAAAAGTCACGTCTACGCATGTCCGGAAGTGCATAGACGCGACTTCCGGTGTCGGCGGCGGCCATTTTTGGGTCCCCGTAGATGGGCAAAACGACACCGGAAGTTACGTCGACGCAACTTCCAGTGTCACACGGCTGCCAGTCCCGGATTCTGCAGTCTGGGACTTGGAAGGTAAGGAGTTGCAAAGTCTTCCACACATAGGTGGAATTTGCTAAGGAACGCTTCCCCAATATGTTTTGATACGCAACTGCCATCAGTCCCAACCCCCATGGCCTGTGGTTGGTAAGGGCAGGCGAATCTTGTCCATTTTGTTTCTCGCTACGTCTCATCACCACATCACTAGAAAGATCCGTTCTTGACATTTCCACATCAGCGTGCGGATTTTTCAAAGGAAATCTTCATGGAAACTCATCAGCATCCTAGCGCATGAATTTCTCTTCATGTCCGGTCTCCTGTGGCTTGTGTGCCATTTCCCCTAATATACACAATTATTTCCCCTAAAATAGTGAGGTTTTTTTTATGTTCTCAACAATGCGTGCATTTTACGTGGCTGGAAAACACTTGCAAAAATTCAAATGTCAAAGGATGGCTGTGTTTTGGTTCTTGTTCAGGAAAGTGCTGCCATAAGATGTGAACCGAACTGAATTTCCTCTCCCAAACGGTTGTAGTGGTGCTTCACGAATTCATCAGGACTTCTTCATGCCAATAGAGGTTCTGGCAGCAGCGCTGAAAACCATGGTTCTAAATTGCATGGGGAATACTCAACTCCTCCCTTGCATGTTTACTTATTTTAAAATAAGAGTGCCTGCAGAGGGCTTGTTTTGCACTTAAATCTCTGTGCAGTCCTAGAAATCTTTTGTGTGCTTTATAAACAACAGCTAGCAAAAGCCCACTTCCATGTGACTTCAAGGTTGACAAGTCCTTTTGGAGCCTCGGCCTAATCCCCTTTTGTTTCCCTGGCCCACAGACCCCTATCTCCCAAACTTCCGTGGTCTCTTTACTTCTCCCATGTCGATCCAGTATGAAGTTTTGACCTGGCTCTGCTTTCTCCTTAGGTCTCCTCCATCTTTGTCCCAACCACCACACATTTTCCCCTGGGGTTCTTTGCCCCATTTCCTTTAGCTGCTGGTTTTGGCTTCCCCAAGATGTTTTGGCACCTGAAGTCGAAATCAATATGGACCACTGCAATGTGCTCTATGTGAAGGTGACTCGGAAACGACAGTTAATCCAGAATGCGGCAGCTAGACTGGTGACTGGGAGCGGCCACCGAGACCACATAACATAAAGACATACACTGGCTCCCTGTACGTTTCAGAGCACAATTCAGAGTGCTGGTGCTGACCTTTAAAGCCCTAAACGGCCTTGGCCCAGTATACCTGAAGAGTGTCTCCACCCCCATCGTTCTGCCCGGACACTAAGGTCCAGCGCCGGGGCCTTCTGGCGGTTCCCTCCCTACGAGAAGTGAGGTTACAGGGAACCAGGCAGAGGGCCTTCTCGGTAGTGGCACCCTCCCATCAGATGTCAAGGAAATAAAAACTTTTAGAAGACAACTGCAGGCAGCCCTGTTTAGGGATGTTTTTAATGTTTGATGTTTTAGTGTGTTTTTAATATCCTGTTGGAAGCCGCCCCGAGTGGCTGGGTAGGCCGGCCAGATGGGCAGGGTATATTGTTGTTGTTGCTAGTGCCCCACAAAGTGGTGCCTCCCCTACCCCACCCCCAGCCGGGGAATAAGGGGTGAGTGAAGACCTACATGAGGAACAAGGGGGTGGGGAGGAGACCAGCAGCACCTCCTCTTTGCTAAAAAACCCTCCATAGAGGTGGCATTGGGCGGCTGCTAAGGAGAAGGAGGCAGAGGAGAAGCAACAGCATCAGTGAGCAATGCATTCCTTGGAGGCAGGATCTGCTGCCCCTGTGGTTCCTGCCGCCTGAGGCTGTTGCCTCACCTTGCCTTATGGGTGAGCTGGCCCTGGTCCCAGCAGTGCTGTTGCCCGTCCAGTTTCTCCTACTTGTGCAGTCTAACTGCACAACCGTCTCCTTCAGCTCCCAGTTCTCCTCCACAGCCTCCCTGGCATTCCTCTCTTCCCACCTCCCCTGCAAAACAGCACCCTGTTTCAGGGTGCTGAATTTCACATATTGATTTCGACCAGCCAACCCAATCATCGTTTGTATAATCCTTAGGAAATCACGGTGGTGTACTTGAGGCAGAGATAAATTTCCTTATTGGCTGGCGCTGGTTCCTTACCGAATTGCTAGGCAACAGCTCTCGGCAGGACCACTTACAGCACCCATAATCCCCTGCATGTGAATTTTCAAACTTAATTCCACTTCCCTTGGTTCCGAGCCAAAGGTCATAGCATTTCACTGCAGCCAAAGCAATTAGCAAGGCGCTGCTTCCTCACACGGCTGAATTACAGTAAGCGAGAAATGAAGCATTACCATATCGACCCCTTGGCAACACATAAGCGATCTGAGTAGAACGGCCATTAAGACACATCTTTCCTGAGGCTCCTAAGCTTTCTCAATATCTTGTTTCATTCAATGAAAGGCAATACTGAAACAAGCCGGGCAAAACAATTATTACTATGTTTAATATACATGGGGCTTCCCCCTCCTCCCCATAGCGCTGAAAAGCTCAGTACATACATGGTGGCATGCCCCGGAAAGGGAGAGAGAAGTTCTGCCAATGATGCTTACAAATGGAGAAGACAAAACACATGAGGCAAAGCAGAGAAGGGAGATCAGTTCTTCACGGCCAGAATAAAGGGGTGAGCTATTTCCTGCATTGCTGGGGGCTGAACAAGATGTCCTTCAGGACCCCCTCCAACCCTACAATGCTATGATTCTATTATTCTAGGTCAGGCATCTCCAAACTCGGCCCACCAGATGTTTTGGGACTACAACTCCCATCATCCCTAGCTAACAGGTCAGGGATGATGGGAATCGTAGTCCCAAAACATCTGGAACAGCCGAGTTTGGGGGTGCCTATTCTAGGCCATTTACTAAAAGGCCACACAAACCACCAAGCAAGCAGCAAGAAGAGCAGGTATATAAACCTCAACATTATACCCGTGGAACTAGTAATTTGGCATTGATTTGGTCTATGAGTGCGCTAAGTTTCAAGCCAATCCTGATCAGAATCGCCACCACCAGTTAAAGGCAGTTAAAATGTGCTGAAAATCGACACATTTATTTTATGTGAACGGGCACATCGATTTGGGCGAAAGTGAGCAATGTCCGTTAATGGAGCTTGTCAAAGAAATCTCACTTTCACTGATGTGGGCATGCTTCCTTACCCATGAAAGCTTATGAAAAAAATTAGGCAGTGTGTGCACAGATTGATGCCGACGTGAAAATATGTGCAAAATATAAGAAATGGAAATTTCCTGCCAAGTTGTTTGCTTTGTTAATATGCAGACATAATTGACTGATAAACATCCATTCCCACTGACTCGTGCATCTAGATTATACCAGTGCTTGTGTGTTGGGCTTCCTTTTCACATAAGCAAAAAACGCAAAATATGTTGGGGGGGGCAGCCTCTGTCGTCCCTCTTTGCTCCCTACAAGCAAGCCATGTGTGAATGACAGGAGTCTTCTGTCTATTGAATGGAAGATGCCCCAAAATTAAACCAATAACCGTCTACATACAAATTCCGTAAAGTTTTGCTGTAGCTGTGTTCCTTCCTATGGCTTTGTTGTTTTATTTATTTTTCTGTTCCTTTTCCAGAAGTTTTTTTTTTAATGGCAGTTTTTGAGTAATACAATTCAAGTAACTTATGAACAAATATATATATATATAAAGGGGCAGCCAAAAAAGGAAAGGGGGACATGGGTTAAATGTGTATTGGACCATATAAACTGTTGATAGAAATATTCTGGACAGCCAATGCTACGTATTTCTTAAAAGGTAAAGGTAAAGGGACCCCTGACCATTAGGTCCAGTCGTGACCGACTGGGGTTGCACGCTCATCTCGCATTATTGGCTGAGGGAGCCGGCGTACAGCTTCCAGGTCATGTGGCCAGCATGACAAAGCCGCTTCTGGTGAACCTGCAGCGGTTCCTATTTATCTACTTGCACTTTGACGTGCTTTTGAACTGCTAGGTTGGCAGGAGCAGGGACTGAGCAACGGGATCTCACCCCGTCGCAGGGATTCGAACTGCTGACCTTCTGATCAGCAAGCCCTAGGCTCTGTGGTTTAACCCACAGTGCCACCTGCGTCCCTTCTTATTTCTTAAGAAAAGCCAAATGAGGTTCTATTCCTCTTTGTGCTCAAACAAGAACAGTTAACAGGAATAATCAATTCACTGTTATATGGAAGACAATTACTTCTTCCAGTGTCAAAACACCAAGTGCTTGGCTGCCTCACTGCACTCGGACCTGTATTTCATGGCGTGGTGGTGAATTCAAAATAGTTGGAATCAGTGTTGGTTTTTGTAGAAAAAAAGAGGTGCTGGAACTGACCATGAACGCCTTGCTTGTTCTCTTGGAATGGTAATGGTGCCCACCTGAGAGGTGCCAGAATTGAATTCCGGTGAGTTTCGGCTGAAAAAAAGCCCTGGTTGGCATGCCATTTATTATTAAATGTAGTGTGCATTTCATGACTAAGACCAAGACTTCACCAGATAAGGGGCCTACAATGAGATAGCTAGTCTTAAAGATAAATTATAACCAATATTCCACGAGCTTTCTGCAAGTTTCATTGTTATATCGTCTCCTCTGTCTTGACCCTGGAAGAGCCCCGAATAGCCACAATACGGCTTTAAGACCAATGCATTATGGACAGGTTGGCGATGGAACTGTGTCTTGTCACAAAAATATTATAAGAAATCAGATCTGGAACAAAACAGGAAATTGTTCACAAAACATGGGAATGCAAACGGCTAACAGTGGTGTTGTGTGGGTGCTAGATTAAAAATGGTGGCAACAAAGGATGGCAATTGCCCCCCAAAAGGGATTGTGTGGGAAAATCCCACTGTGATGGAGAATTTGCCTTCCGTAAGTCATCGACAGATCCTGAGCCTCACAAGGAATAGAGGGATTTGAGTTTTGTAGGAAGTTGGAAAGTGGTCCACTTCAACCACAGGACAATATGTAAGAAATTAAATTTCCATTATGATGAAACAGCAAACATTAATTTTTAGTTATGGGTACATTTGCCAAAGACACCTGTTGTCTTTTAAAAATCTGCAAGACTCAAGTGTCTGTTTGTTTTAAAAATATAGGAATGTAAAGTTTACCAGTGGCACAATTTTTATTAAATACAGATATGTAAAGGATCAGTAGATCATATACGTATTAAATATATTAAATTATTTGGGGGAAGGTAACAGATGTTTAGGCCACAATTAATGACATTTTAATAAAAATGTTATCAGTGATATCTCTTCTACTCTACCCACCCATTATTTACAGAAGTGGCACTTGAAAGTATAATTCTTTTATTTATTTTTCCAGTTCCACTTAATAAAATGCAACCAAATGACCCTTAGTCAATTTTTAACCATAGCAAAACTTGCTTGATTTTCACAGTTATTGCAGCTGCTGAAATCCAAGTACCAAGCAATTCATTTATCCCAATGTTTGTTGAGGCGAATTAACAATAATTTAAGTCGTATGCACATAATTCGGTAATGTGGCAATGTAAGATTGAATGCTGACCACCAGCTGCTGAGTCAAACATCTAAATTGATGAAAAGCTTGCGTGTTGAACATTGGCTGAAGTAACAAAATACTGTAGCACTGGTACCTGCTCAGTATTCACTGTCCAAATATGTTCCCAAAATATTTTCCCCCTTTCCCCTCCACCATAGGAAAGAATACATTCAGTCGATATTTTATTGTTGAGGTGCAAACTACTGGTATATTCAGGCATTTGCCTGAATAGAAACTGTGAACAGAGACAACATCCCTAGGAACATGTGCTCCAAGGACAAAGAGGTTTGTTTGTTTTTTAAGTATGTTCCCTTGAATGCACTGAGAAATGTTCCCTCTGGTCAGGAACCCGGAGAAGTCAGGTTTTCTTCCACAAAGGTTTCCAAGCGCATTCACCTTCCTGACATTAGAATGCTCCAAGGGCATTTTTGTACCTTGCTTGTGTGCTTAGCCACCTGGTAAAATGGCCAGGAAGTTCTCCCAACATTTTTGCTCCACAGCAGGAGATTCTTCACGGCTTGAAGGCATTTCAAACACAAGGGAGCCACCAAACCAGTTTTAATCCACAATACAAATTCAGTTTTTTTTACATGCTGAGTAAGACTTTTGTCGGGAATGTCGCAATTATAGAAGATGTGGTGTTGACAAAGACGCGTTTGAAAATCAAATGGACTTTCTAACAGAACTAGGTCTTACATTTGAACTGTTGGTGCAAGGAATGCAAAAGCCAATGTAGAAGTCACTTGTGACGTTACAGCCTTGAAGCACAGTTGCTCTTGGCAATAACTGGGCTACTTTTTTCATAAAACCAAGACCAGCCATTATAGCTTTCCTTCATTCTAATCCTTTCCTTCATTGGCTTCTGAACTCAGCATTTGTAAAACACACACACACACACACACCCAACACCAGTTTTCTTAACCATGGCAATTATTGCTATCTCAAATATGTGCATGTATCTTCCTACTAGAAAATAAGAGAACATGTTATGCTAACCACTGAACAGATATAAAACCATACAATATTGTCCCCTCCACACATCACTGGAGAAACGCAGATGGTGGAGGAACAGCAGCCTTTGAATTCAGCATATTCTCAGTTTTGGAGGGTAGGCTTGGAAGATCTGTTAACATAAACTGAGAATGCATGCTAGAGGAAACATTGGCAAAAGAGGATAAGCCGTCTTTCTTGTAACTTCTCTGCCTGCAAATAATCATCTGATTGTGGATCTCTTTGTAAGCTTGCGTTGAACTCCCAGTTGGGTACTGAACAATACTACTGGAAATGTGTTAAATCATGTCTCTAACTGACTTAATACAGAATAGAAAAACATAAGCATTTCTGGTATAACCCCCCCTAATTTTACTGGTGATTTAAAATATCAAAACAATGATTGCTCTCTCTTTTTCTTCTTCAAACACAATGACACAACCCTTTTCTATGTGGGCTTTTTTTCACTAACCCCCAGAATGCGTTAACAGGTGTGCATTCAAGAGTTGTGATAATAGCAGCTCTTGGGGGGTGTATTTGCTTTGGGAAACTCATGCATGGGGAACAGGTTACATGCCATGACCCCCGTGCAAATCAGACAATCTGTGACTACTTTTCAGAAAAGAAAAGAAGATCCAGGGACAGATATTAGATACATTTGGCCCTCACTGGAAGACTTCAAAGGTTTAAGTGCAAAAGAATGAGGTGCGAAAGGATGCAATTTTCTACAGGTTGTCCCTGCGACCCTGAAATATTCTTTTGATTTTAGAAATCAGTGCACTGGTTGTTTGTTGACAGTGAAATTATAGGAGTCATCGTTTGCCTAAAGCAGAAATATAAAATTATGCCTAACTGGGCATCAAAACTGTAGACCTGAGGGACTATGAAATGAGGTTCAGCAGTACTGAAAGAGGAACAGTCTGGAAAAGGTGGCTGTGTTGGAGATTTGGAAGAATAGCAAGAGGCATTATGGGGAATCTGTACTTTAGTATTCCAGCAAGGAGCATTGCTTTTGGTTGCCATAGCCCCGGTCTGCGGAAAGCGAGTGGCACCCTAATAAGCCTGCCTAAATGTAGGTTTGTGACCATGGGATTTCGCCATTATTGTTTTTCAACCTAGGAAGAACGGTCCTGATTCCGGAGGACAAAAATTCCCGTTCTCCCCGGTTGAACTTGTGAGGTCCTGTCTGGTCTGCCCCACCAAAGTTGTGGCACGTGATGGTGCCTTAGAACAGTGAGCTGCCCTTGAACTGTCAGATCTGATCTGGTGCAGGATGTACCGGTAAGTGTTGTCTAACCACTCAGAAACTATCACCACAGCACAAGGTGAACATAAGGGAGTAGAATTTTGACCAGAAATGATGAGCTGAGTGGTTGCCTGCAATGGACAGAAACAAGCTTTTCAACCTCTTTATATTAGAACTTAGGTCCTTCAGATTAAGTTGATTTGTGATAGGTTAAAAGGTAAAGGTAAAGGGACCCCTGACCATTAGGTCCAGTCGTGACCGACTCTGGGGTTGCGGCGCTCATCTCGCATTATTGGCTGAGGGAGCCGGCGTACAGCTTCCAGATCATGTGGCCAGCATGACAAAGCCGCTTCTGGCGAACCAGAGCAGCACACGGAAACGCCGTTTACCTTCCCACTATAGCTATTTATCTACTTGCACTTTGACGTGCTTTCGAACTGCTAGGTTGGCAGGAGCTGGGACCAAGCAACGGGAGCTCACCCCATCACAGGGATTCGAACCGCCGACCTTCTGATCAGCAAGCCCTAGGCTCAGTGGTTACGGACTCATAAAAGGTAGAGCTTCATGTGAAGCAGAATTGGCATACAGAAATCATAATCGCAAAATATGGGGGTTGCCACTAGCTTATAGTTTCTAAACTTGGCCCTATCTTGCTTGCAAATAACAAAACGGAAGGCTGAATCTTTCTACGAATGAGAGGTGGAACTGCCTTTCACAATCTTCCATTAATGCATTCCTATAGGCAAAAAAGAAATTCAAATAAAATTCAATGCATTCCTATGGGATTCGCTAGACGAATTTTTCGTTATAAGAAAAGACCCGTGGAATGAATTGAATTCGTCTAGCGAGGCACCACTGTATAAGGCAGACACTGCTGAATCTACAAGCCAGATTTGCCTCTTGAAGAAGTAGGGGCAGGTTATACCAAACTCCTGGATGAGTCAAGAAAGCTAAGCGCAAGTTTGTTTCCCAGGCTGAGTTGTGCCCCAAAACAGTGCATTGCATAAATGTGTTCAGCATTGCATAAAGAGGTTGTTATGCCACCCATATTTGGGTCCCGTTCCAGTGATGGCTCACACACTCACACTCACACACACAAAATGAAGGCACTTTATGAACAAAATCCATTGGGTCATTAGAGGGGTTCCACACTAGGAAACTTAAAAATGGAAAGCGTAATGCTTGTGGTAAACAAGAGAGGTTTAAAGACTGTCTCAAGGCAAATCTTTAAAAATGTAGTATAAACACCCACAATTGGGAAACACTGGCCTGCGAGCGCTCCAACTGGAGAACAGCCTTTACTAAAGGTGTCATGGGCTTTGAAGACACTCGAACTCAGGATGCAAGGGAGAAACGTGCTAAGAGGGAGGCACGCTTGGCAAACCCTCACCGTGATCAACTTCCGCCCAGAAACCTTTTTCCCACTGTGGAAGAACGCGTGGATCCAGAATTGGCCTCCACAGTCACTTATGGACTCATTGTTAAAACCATGTTTATGGAAGACAATATTACTCGGCTCAGAGGGATCATCGAAGAAGAAGACACTAGGAGAACCTTTTTGCCTTTGGAGATGTAAATGTTTGCTTGTAGGGGTACTGGCTGACACGCAGAGCATTCCGGTATTCTAACATGGCACTGGAAAGCTGAACTCCCGTGGCTACTTCATTCCAGTTATGCTGAGCTTGGTATTGTTAACAGTTTTCTAGCAGGCCAGTGAATAAAACTACAGATGAAGACAACGTCAAAAAGAGTGTCGTGGGATGAACGGTGGTGCCGATAGCCTTTTGTCTTTGAAGACTTTAATGTGTTTTTTTTATGGGTTCTTCTGAATGACATGTGGAACATGCTGTAAGTCTAACATAACGTTGGAAATAATATTCACTTTATAGACCATGGGCCACTCTCATTCCCACCCCCACCCCTGCTCATTAAAATTGGGCTATAAAGCATGATTTAATTCTCCAGAAATCTTTTAGCGTAGTTACAACACAGGAGGGTGGGGGGAGATTAAAAGGCACAAGCAGTCATTTTCTTTCACTTTTTTTCCTAATACTTTATATTATTCTGTGTTATGCAGTTTAATGAAATCACTGAAAACAGCTAGAAAATATTATACCAATTTCTGTACACTTTACACCTCTATTCTACACCTTCCCACGATACACATTTTAGCTTCAGGAGAAATGTACAGCATAGAAATTTTTAAAAAATACATTCCGTGTCCACACATACTCAGTTCCAATAAGTACATTCTGTAAATCAAATTTAATCTATATTACTAATCAATTTGTTTTTATTGCTGGGACCCAGTTGGATGCTGCCATTCTTAGGTATAACAATGTCTGAGGCAGGAAGAATACCAACACTGACAAGGCATTAAGTAGTTAAAAATAAAAATAAAAATATTTTGGCTTTTGTGAATTATTCTTACCACTTTATTTGGCTGAGATCTTATCGTGTGCATGGAGGTTGTAATGGCTACTCTTGCTCTGTGCTAGGCTGTCACTATTTTGGGGGCGACATTCAATCATATACCTGCAAATTATGGTTGTGCAATTAAAGTTGATTGGGCGTTCTTGCACAATAAAGTCCCTTCCCCTCAGATTGGACTTTTTTGCAGTAAGAAGAAGAAGACGACTACGACTTTGGATTTGATATCCCGCTTTATCACTACCCGAAGGAGTCTCAAAGCGGCTAAAATTCTCCTTTCCCTTCCTCCCCCACAACAAACACTCTGTGAGGTAAGTGAGGCTGAGAGACTTCAGAGAAGTGTGACTAGCCCAAGGTCACCCATCAGCTGCATGTGGAGGAGCGGAGACGCGAACCCGGTTCCCCAGATTACGAGGCTACCGCTCTTAACCACTACACCATGCTGGGGAAATTCAGTGTGGAATAACCAACTGCCTGATGCAATCTTGTACAACTTCCCCACAAAGAGATTAGAATGAATGCTCCGTGAAATCACAAACATCGTCTAACCTCCCTGCAACTTTGTGCAAACAAATCAATCAAAAGGTCATCTGGTAGAGACCTATCAGTGACATTTGTCTTCCATGAAATACACCCTCTCTTGGATAAGGAGAAAGCAGAAGCCGTGTTGGTTGGAGGAATAATGAGGGCAACAGTCATCCTCATCTTGACCCTACCAATTTTTCTGCATACACAGATTCTTCGCATCAATGGGCAGAGACCTAATTTTTGCCCTTGGGCATTTTTGGCTCTAGGGAAAAAAATCACTTCCTCCTTTGAGTTTATCCCTTATCGCATCTTTGAAATGGTACCCTCAAACATTTTACCTAATTTCTATCGAGGCGGTTTGAAAACAAAACAAAACGAGGAAATATATTAAATGGGGTTTCCCTTTAAAAGGCAGACTCTTCTGACCTACCCAAACTTAGTGCAACCAGAAATGTACTTGTCATTTCTGATATATCACATATTAAAGTTTAAAACATTCAGATTTCCCCTTGAGATATACGTCATGCAAAGTTGCTGTTTATTAAAGTAAGTTATAGAAGAAGCTGTAACCTAGGTTGTTATTTTTGTGTGTGTGTGACGGGCGCTACAGACACATGCCAAATCTGTGTTGCATTGCCGCTTGCATTGTACTGTACAATTCACAAATCTGACATCTTTAAAAAGCAGCGGTTACTTTTAACGGCAGGCTGTCTATATTTAGGCCACTAGCAATTGGTTGAAGGAGGATTTTTGCTTCCCCTGCTGCTTTCAGCCAAACTTGCCACTTGAGTTATCTGTCTTTTGCATATTGCTTTTTCTGAAGCATAGATTTTGGTGCACATAGTAGCATACAGGTGTGTTGCCATAGAAATAGAAGCCTCCATTTTGCCTCTGTGAAATGAGTCGGCAAAAGCTAGAGCTTGAATAAAGGAAGCAAAGAATAATAAACAAAGCTATACATGATGACCAAAAAAATTAAAAAAATTTAAACTACTGCATATACAGATGTCTGGCACAGAACTGCAGGTTATATATACATCAGCGCAGATGGTATTTCAACAATTTACATATATTACATTGGGCTCAGGGTTCAAAATACTTCAAGTCTTTTTGCTGGCTTAAGAAGAAAATGAGGATAAAAGAACAAGTCAGTTATCGGATGCACCGAGATTCTTTCAGACAGTTGACAGAATGAGGTACATCGAAAAAGTGCAAGATCAGAGCCTAATTGGCAGTGCTGTGTGTGTTTGTATCATGCAAAAACTTCCTTTTCATGCATTATAGCAAGCAGGGGTTTTTTCCCACATTTTTCTTTCAGTATTATTAATCAATACGTCATGGTAAAACGAATGCATACTTGTCCATGAAATACTGAGAAATGCATTCAAGTAAAATTTCTGCACTTAGCTGTATCATGAAGTATTACTATGCTTTTGTTAATATTTCGGAGAGTGGGGGGGCAGATATTCTATTCACGACACACACACCGGACAAGCTATATTGTTATGCGTTTAAAGTTCCTGTGCTTATGTAGGTAACCTGGGCAAGACAGAGAGTGGGAAGGAGGGGAAAGCGTGGTCCGTCCTGAACTCCTTGGCTGTCGAGCAAACGTACGCGCCTCGAGAGCAGTCCGCCGTCACCTCCCGCATTTAGCACCGTCACTCTACAAGCATGTCGGGGGGGGGGAGAAGAAGGGAGCCTTTGTTTGTACACGGAATTTGTACAAAGCAAACGAAGGGGGCGAGTGGGAATGAAATGATGGAATGGGGAGGGGGGAAAATAAAACAAAATAAAAGGCAACCTGCAAATAAACAATGGCGAAACTCCCGCAAAACACAGGCAGAAAAGATTTTGGGAAGGAAGGAAATAAACGCGGGGCCGTTGGTTTATTTCTCATTCTTATTCTTCGCGCAGCTGCAGGCAGTAGCGGTGGAAGCGGAGCTGGAAAAACATTCGCTCTAGAATAGAATGTGTCATCCCAGGCAGCGTGTAGTCTTCAGCAACACCTACATGCTTGAATCCCAAAGACTCGTACAACTTGTGAGCGGCCACCTTCACGGCCGTGGTTCCCAGTACAATGGCTGAGTAATTATTGACCATGGCAAACTCCACCACCTTCCGACCCAGAGCTTTGGCGATTCCTTTACCGCGGTATCTGGAGTCGACAGACATGCGGCGCAGCTCCACCGTGTTGTCCTCCTCGTTGCCCCTCGCAGCTACGATGCCCACCACGTTGCCGTTCAACACGGCCACCCAGAAGCAGGAACCTGCAGGTACAAAGCAACATGTGAATCTGCAAAACAAAACACAAAGGGCTTCTTCAAATACACATCTCTGGGGTTTATTGGACGTTTCCCCTGTCCCTTTTTGAGCTCAGAGCAACGTGGTGGGCAGTCAATACAAAACAGTTCGCCCTCGAGAGCAAAAATCAAGCAGAGGCGGCACTTTTCTAGAAGGTTCCCTCTAACATTTCTGTGCTTGCGTTCCCAAGAGCTCCATCAGTGGCTCTTGATATCTAGCGTAAAAAAAGAATTGTGACCCTGAAGAACCAGAAAATTGACTATGTAACTCTCGTCACCTGAGAATCTTATGAATCCCTCTACAGTGGTACCTTGGTTCTCAAATGCCTTGGATCCCAAATGCCGAAAACCCAGAAGTAAGTGTTCCAGTTTTCAAACATTTTTCAGAAGCCGAACATCCGATGCATCTGTCGGCTATTGTTTCCAGGGCGCCTGCACACCAATCAGAACCTGTGCCTTAGTTTTCGGAAGTCAAACGGACTTCCGGAACAGATTAAGTCTGGAGCTTTTGTTTTTGCTATTTATTTTGCGTTTTTGAGGCTTTTTCGGTTAATTTGTTTTTGTGGCCATGTGGAACCCGGTTCAGCTACTGATTGATTGTGTGACTGCGGAAATGGATAAAAGGCCCCCATCCAAACGACGACTATCCCATCCAAACGATGACTATCATCAGTGCAGGTAAAAATAAATATTTTTTTATTTTGATCATCTACAACTACAAAAAAACCAAGATCAGGGCCACTGGTCCCATCACCTCCTGGCAAATAGAAGGGGAAGAAATGGAGGCAGTGAGAGATTTTACTTTCTTGGGCTCCTTGATCACTGCAGATGGTGACAGCAGTCATGAAATTAAAAGACGCCTGCTTCTTGGGAGAAAGCAATGACAAACCTAGACAGCATCTTAAAAAGCAGAGACATCACCTTGCCGACAAAGGTCTGTATAGTTAAAGCTATGGTTTTCCCAGTAGTGATGTATGGAAGTGAGAGCTGGACCATATAGAAGGCTGATCGCCAAAGAATTGATGCTTTTGAATTATGGTTGCTGGAGGAGACTCTTGAGAGTCCCATGGACTGCAAGAAGATCAAACCTATCCATTCTGAAGGAAATCAGCCCTGAGGGCTCACTGGAAGGACAGATCGTGAAGCTGAGGCTCCAATACTTTGGCCACCTCATGAGAAGAGAAGAATCCTTGGAAAAGACCCTGATGTTGGGAAAGATTGAGGGCACAAGGAGAAGGGGACGACAGAGGACGAGATGGTTGGACAGTGTTCTCGAAGCTACGAACATGAGTTTGACCAAACTGCAGGAGGCAGTGCAAGACAGGAGTGCCTGGCGTGCTATGGTCCATGGGGTCACAAAGAGTCGGACACGACTAAACGACTAAACAACAACAACAACACTGTCTTATTTATTTTATAGTACAGTACATTGATTATTCCTTTCATTTTATGGATCAATGGTCTCGTTAGATAGGAAAATTCATGTTAAATTGCTGTTTTGGGGGTTGTTTTAAAAGTCTGGAACGGATTGATCCGTTTTGCATTACTTTCTATGAGAAAGGGTGCCTTGGTTTTGGAACGGACTTCCAGAACGGATTCAGTTTGAGAACTAAGGTACCACTATATATTTCAGTTTTTCTCACTACGGTGCAGTAGAGCCTCGACTTTTTTCTAGCAAGGCCTGATGAATGTCTTACTCACATAACGCAGCAGGGCTTGTGGCTGCAATGCTAAAGGTTCCTGGCAGGCCAGGAAAATGTATTTGCCTGTCCAGTGGAGGTTGAAATACTTCCACTTTTTTTCATCTTCAGCTAAGAGCAGGCATCCCCAAACTTCGGCCCTCCAGATGTTTTGGACTACAACTCCCATCTTCCCCAACCACTGGTCCTATTAGCTAGGGATCATGGGAGTTGTAGGCCAAAACATCTGGAGGGCCGAAGTTTGGGGATGCCTGGCTAAGAGCGTAAGATGACAGTTCTCCTCTGCAATACACCCTCATCATCCGTTTCTATTTAGCTGTTATGAGCGACAGACCTCCCTTCCATTAATTTGCTCCTGTTCCTCATTTGTAATGAGACAACAAATTTGTCTTTCCTGTCCTGCAAACTGGTGAGGAATATTTCACCACACTTCTGCAATAATCAGAAATCTAGGAGAACAGAGGAAGATCAACAAACTGTAGCAGGACGATACAGATGTCACCAAGTGGTAAATTACTAACTTCCACGTACACCGTGGGAAAAACCACAAGGTATGTTTTCCTTCTGCTATCGTGTACATACAGCACAATTTGATTTTGATTTTTTCCCCTTAGCTTTGATGTTTGTTTGCTTTTTTCTAGAAGTTACTTTGGAACTCAGCTAATGAAAGATGCAAATTCTTATATTCCTTAAGAGCTTCTGGGCCTGCTGCAAAAATTAATATATTTATACTAATGTTCACTCAGAAGTAAGTCCTATTAATCAACAGGGCTTGCTCCCAGGTGAGTGGGGATAGCATTGCAACCTAAATGATATTTTGAGAGCTCTGAGTGAACATGACCCTCTGATTTCACTCCACGATTTGATTTGATTTTTGTCTTAGAATAGATTTTAAAGGCAGGAAAAAAGGTTGTCATCCGTTTCTTGCCATTTTGTGCCATAGTAATCCAGCGCTTCTCACTGTCACAGCCCAAGATTTGAGGCTAGGCCTTGAAATAATATTCACAGGGACTAGAAACGCATGTACGTTTAAATATTACTTCTGCTCAATCAGAAGGCAAACATTACTGGTAAATAATATACACAAACAAATTAATGCATTCTTAAAGAGTGAAACACCCCTGGGAAGTTTAACCTTGCTTCTTCTTTCTCTCTCTCTCTCTCTCTCTCTCTCTCTCTCTCTCCTTGCAAGCATTTTGATGCACTTTATTATAGAGGTGCCAAATCTATAAGACCCTGGACCTTATAAAACTCTCCGAGGTCACTGATACATTACACATTGTCCCCCACATCTCGCCACACAATTCAGCCAGTCCATGCCCTTAACAGCTTGCAAATGGTTCTCTCGGGATCGGTTCCCACGTGTCAACGGGGGAAAAATGACGGAAGATGAAATAAAAAGAAAGTACAACTCTTAAAGCAAGATGTGGCTTTATGGAGTGATGTCATAGGCTGGACTGAGTTAATATTCCCCTTTCTCTTTATGCTTTCCAAGTTAATTACGGTACTTCTGCTTCGTTTGGTGTTTGCATTTGTATATTTGTGGGAGATTTTCTGATGTCTGCTTGTAGTGCTTGGTTTTTCTATACATTTCCAGGTAAGGACTGTTAAAGGCATAGTCACAAGTTACCTATCAAAGGCAGGTTGAAACCAACAGCATCCAGGTGTATTGAAAGCTACAGAATGAACCAACTTATGACAATTCCCCCCCCCCCAAAAAAAGAGCAGAAGCCAGAGGAAAGCATGTCTTCACTAAGGCCTAATTTTAATGTGATGTCTGTTAATTAAGATGTTACTCTTGAAGCCTTGCATGTATCCAGTATCTCATTTCAACTGACCACCTCAGCTTTGAATGCAGTTTTGGCATGCTAGAAATCTGTAGCTTGGTTGGGCATGTTAATCCTAACAAAAGAGAGAGAAAACCGCAATGTAAAACCGCATAGAAAAATTTTGTGCTCAACAGCACCATCTGGTATTGCATGTTTATAACACATTTAAAACACTTTTTTTTACTAATGTAGCCAAGTCCATACCCTCAGACAGAATGCATCCAAAAGAAATCAAAACCATGCGTTACTTTTTCAATATACCAAGCTATCATGATTCACAATTCTCACATTCAGCCATAAACTCAATCCATTTCTAGCCCTGAATCAGTACAACCATAGTCACAAGTCTGTAAATTCCAAAAAGTTAGGACAGGATGAGCTAAAATAAAAATAAAAATCCTTGCTTCTCCTAACCCAAGAAGTATTATTATTTTTAACCCTTAGCACCAGCACCCGTAGCTTTTTCAACCAAGATTTCTGCACAAGGAGCTCACTTGCCATCCAAAATTTCACCATACATATACTTGCCATAGTTTCCACTGATGGATTTAAAAACACAATTCTCTACTTATTAACTCATGAATATAACCCAACAAGGTAGTTCATGGCTTCTCTGGTAGATCATAGCTCATCAATACCATATACTAACAGCAGCACCATTTAAAAAATAGGTTTATTTTAGGAGAGCCCTACTAAGCGAGCATATATGTTCCCCTTCAGACCATTATCAATATGCATAGTTTTGCTGATTTTACAAGATATCATTTAAAGTAAAACTACATTAACAAAGCACAGGATGAGAATACCTTTTATTATTTCCAGTTGCTCAGCTCAGCTGAATGCCACATTTCTCTCTCCATTAACTGCTTTGAATATATCACCAATCCTGTTTTCTCAAGAAATTGCTTCTCAAATAGCGAACCAAGTTTTTTAAAAAAATTATTTAAAAAATGTACACTCTTTACACCAGAGGATTTCACAACCAAAATAAACCATGACTTTGCTTTTCAATCATGTTAATCTCCTTATTTTAACTCCTTGTTCTGAACCTCTTAAATCACATATATTTCCAAATACTGCCCTATACTTCCCTCCCCCCGGTTTCTGTTACTTCCCTTCACCCATGTGCGATCTTCCCAACCTAATATCGTTTCCCGTTGTGTTAAACAAAGGTTGTTTTTGTTGTTCCTTATATTTCATGATATCGTCTTGTATCCTTGCACATTTTACCTATTGCGTATTAAATTTAAGCTCCAAAACCAAATCTTTCCATGAACTATTTTTTGTCTTTATTTAGGAATGTTGCTAAATAAAAACTAAAGATTATATGGGGGGGGAGAGAACCAACCAGGCAACCGCCTGAAGGAGCGTCTCCACCCCCATCGTTCTGCCTGGACACTGAGGTCCAGCACCGAGGGCCTTCTGGCCGTTCCCTCGTTGCGAGAAGCCAAGTTACAGGGAACTAGGCAGAGGGCCTTCTCGGTGGTGGCGCCCGCCCTGTGGAACGCCCTCCCACCAGAGGTCAAAGAGAACAACAATTACCAGATTTTTAGAAGGCATCTCAAGGCAGCCCTGTTTAGGGAGACTTTTAATGTTTAATAGATTATTTTATTTCATTTTTCTGTTGTAAGCCACGCAGAGTGGCTGGGGAAACCCAACCAGATGGGCAGGGTATAAATGATTATTATTATTATTAACCAAATTCTGTGTTTCTCCACCTATCGTTTATCATTATTAACTTTCTCCTAACCATTCAGATAAGTGTTTACTCTCCACGCAAGAAACATTTCAGCAAATACATTAACTGGTTCCCAGAAACTCAGAGCAGAGACTTCGCCAAGTACAGGCAATGCCAAATGGGTAAGCTCACGACCACGTGGTATCACATTCAGATGGGGGCTTACAACAACCTGAGCCACAGATAAATTCATTTCCTTACTTTAGCAGCCAAGATTACGATGACCTCTAAACCTGTTCCAACCAAAACCTGGTACAAATTCCAGTTTTCCAGCAACTGGGTCAAAATTGTGATTTGACATTCAAATAAGTGAATTCAAATAAGAACTCAAATAATAAGAATTCAAATAAGTGGTATTTTCCAGTGTTTGTTTGTTTTTCCTCAGTGAGAAAGCACAGGCAGTATATAATTTCTAAAAGTAACAGACATGTATGTATTTATTTATTTTTTACTCAGGGGTAACAAGTTCAAAATGGCCAAAGGGCAGCCAATGGTTGCCAATTGTTTTTTTTTTCACTTTAATAAATCTTTATTGAAAAATAATGTTTTACAAAAAGTTTACAAAAAGTTTACAGAAAGGAAAAAAAGAAAGAAAAAACATTATCATTTCATCACCTAGACAATTATATACATCAAAATACTGCCCTTGACTTCCCGTCACCATCTGCAACTTGTCTCCTTTATATTTTTCATGTACTGACATTCCTCATCAAAATCTTGTTATTCTTTTTTGTACATAATAAAGCTTATCCTACCAGATTGTCTGAGTATTTATTGTATGCCCATCAATGCAACACTGCCATGAAGATTCCTTCCCTGTTGTCGGTTTCTTGCATATAATTCCTGAACTTTTCCCACTTTTCCGTAAATGCCTGTTTGGATTTTCCCTTTAGATTATCTGTTAATTGAGCCATTTCCATAAAACCCAATAACTTGACTTGCCACTCGCCAACCGTAGGGATTTTATCTCCTTTCCAGTTGGCAGCTATCAACAGGCGGGTTGCCAATTGTTGTCTCCCCAGGCATAGGCAACCTTCGGCCCTCCAGATGTTTTGGACTACAATTCCCATCATCCCTGACCACTGGTCCTCTTAGCTAGGGATCATGGGAGTTGTAGGCCAAAACATCTGGAGGGCCAAAGGTTGCCTATACCTGTTATAATCACTCATACACCACTGGTCTTCCAGTGGCCAGGTCCCATTCCCACAATTCTTCAGAAGGAGAGATTGAGAACATTCCCCACCCCGGCAATTTCCACTAGAAAAGAACAGTTCAGACACAGTGAAAACGCCTAAGGATCTTTCAGAGAACCTTCTTTCCTTGAGCAGTGCCGGATTTACGTATAAGCTAAACAAGCTATAGCTTAGGGCCCCACTCTCTTGGGGGCCCCAAAAAAATTAAAGGGGGTGGAAACTGGATGTACATTTCCAAAATACAAGAGAAAAAAACAAATGAAGTAAAGCCTACATACAGCAAGTGTTTTGTGTTGCGTAGGCTCCTATGATGTAAGTCATGGGCCCCACCTACTAGCCTACTCCCTAAAATATCACTGGTTTGCTCGTTTCAATATGTAGTGTAGGGACACGGGTGGCGCTGTGGTCTAAAGCACTGAGCCTAGGGCTTGCCGATTGGAAGGTCGGCGGTTCGAATCCCCACGACGGGGTGAGCTCCCATTGTTCGGTCCCAGCTCCTGCCCACCTAGCAGTTCGAAAGCATGTCAAAGTACAAGTAGACCTGGAAGCTGTCTGGGGACAAACGCCAGCACCCTCGGCCTATAGAGCGAGATGAGTGCGCAACCTCAGAGTCATCTGCGACTCGACCCAACGGTCATGGGTAGGTAACTTTACCTTTATATGTAGGGTGCCTACATTCTGCATGGGCTGGTTGCATGGCAACACGTGCAAATGGCTTTAGATACCTATTAGGTCCATAAATTACCATATAGCATATGTTCAACACACACACACACAAAAAGCGACAATTTGTTGTTGACAAAGGACAGCTGGACATATAAAGGGCCCCATTACTATTGGAGAATAATATATATGATAAGAATAATATTGGAGAAAACTGGGTATTGAAACTTGCTTAACCTAAATCATATATCCCAGTTTCCAGCGGCCCTTTAAAGTACGCTTCAAGCAGAGTATACGCAGTCAGAAGTTGACCTGGCTAAGAAAACACCACCAAGAGCGTAGGGAATTATCTCCCTTATATGAAACCCCTTACTAGCTGCACACTTGTATAAGTATGCAGATGAAAATACAAACGGTTGGGTTTCTTTAACTGAAAAACAAACTGACTCTAAAGAGACTTTAAACTAAAGATAAATGTTTTCCCTCTTAGCAATGTTATCTATCCACTTTCCAAACCTCCCACAAAACTCCCATTAAACTACCCAAGAATTAACAGCAAACTAGCATTATAACTAAGCAACTCTCATACTAAGATTCAACTAAGGAATCTCTTAAACGGAGAGTCTCTCTCACTAAGATTCAACTTGGAATCTCTTAAACTGAGAACAACTGAGAGAGTGATCTACTAAGAGATGAATCAAACTGAAAGATCTAATTAAGAGATACAGAAGGCTTTCTGACAGAGCCTTATATACAAGAAGCAGAGCCCACACCTGTGGGCAATTAACAGAAACACCGGCACCTGTTTCTCTTAAACAGACAGTATTTACATTAGACCGGTTCTAAAGTAACTTGACTATTCAAAAAATCCAACAGTGTACCTTCAGTACCTTAGGGCCTCATGGAACCTAAATCTGGCCCTGTCCTTGACATTGGAAATATCTAGCCAATCAGGACAGTTATTTGCTGCAATTCATCTACAGTCATTCGCTTCAGACCCACACCAACAGCCAACCTACTTGAAGCACTTCCAATGCAAGACCTTAAGAAAGATATGCTGGGTTAGGTCAATGGGCCAGCATCCTGTTCTACAGTGGCCAACCGGGAAACCAGCAAGCAGGATTCAAGCGCAAGACCAACACTCTCCCATCCTGAAGTTTCCTGCAGCTAGTATTCAGAAGCATTGCTACCTGAGACTGTGAAGGAAGACCACGGTTCCATACCCTCCAACATTTCTCCAATGAAAACAGGGGCGTCGTAACGGAAAGCGGGACATTCCGGGATTAAATCAGAAACCGGGAAGGCTTCTGTAAATCCGGGACTGTTTTTGGTAAATAGGGACACTGGGGAGGGGGCTGTTGCTATCATGACTACCATACCTGCCAAGTTGCTGTCCGAGAAATAAGGGACCGGGCCGGAAGTAGCAGACCGGAAGTAGCGCTGCCGCCATTTTGGAACTGGGCGGAGCATGCTCAGAAGTGACTTTTGATGCTGCTTTGCCCAGTTCCAAAATGGCCGCCACGCCAGAATAAACTGGGGAAAAACAAAAAAAATCGTTTTTTCAGCTAGGAACAGCTGGGAAAACGGGGATTTCCCGGGGAATACAGGAGACTTGGCAGCTATGATGACTACCAGCCCACTGAAAACCCTCTCCTCCATAAATTTGTTCAATCCTTTCTTTAAGCCATCCAGGTTGGTGCCCACCAAACTGCCCCTTGGGGGAGCGAGTTCCAGAGTTTGACTATTCGCTGTGTGCTTTCGTTTCTCTGTCCTAAATCTCCCAACCTTTGCGCTTCCCTACCCCCACCCCAGGCTGAAGGTGCACGAGTTCTAGTCTTCAGGGGGAGAAACTTCTCTGTCTGCTTCCTCCATGCTGCGCATAATTTTACAAACGTCTATTGTGTCGCCTCTCGATCACCTTTTCAAAAGACTCCTCTTGCACGGCGTCCCTGAATCCCGTCAGAATTTACTCGAAATTTCTTCTGCTGATCTCGCCGACGCTGCAATTATGGTCTCAGCGAGAGGAGCTTAACCAACACAGCCTCTGAAGACTGGGTGGGAAGCAGCAGGCGGGTTTTGTTGCTTTGTCACAAAACAAGAGTTTGCTTTCCTGTTCTTTCCCTCCTGCTGCCCCATACGCTCGCCTGGCTCTTTCTTATCCCACTATTCAGCCCCAGTGTTTCTGCCCCCACGTCTTGCTCTTTCTCCCGCAGCCACCAAAATCCCACACGTGTGTGGGCTCTGCCAATCTGGCCCCAGGCCCCAACTACCCCTAGCCAGATGTAGGGCACTAAGACTGGTTCCACAGCAATGTGCTTAGGGGGCACAACTATGACACAGTGAATTGAGCCAAACGGAAGGCGAGAGGTAGGGGGGGGGGTTGCCAAATGTTGGCCTTGCTCAGGGCATCGTGAAGATTTGAAAGGCCCTAGCTCCAGCTACGCTGAGCTGCAAGTCTTCCCTCGCCAAGTGGAACAATTCTGGCTCTCTTCCAGAAGAAGAGAATGTTCTAGGCAATCTCCTCTTGGGGAGATTTCCAAAGTGTGGGCACCACCACAGGAGAGGCCTGTGCTTGGTCACAGCGCTCACCCAGCACCCAAGAATAAACTGACTCTTTCAATCTGAACCACCTTTAAAAAAAACATGGCAAAAGCTGCAGGAGAACCTCGAGAACCGTTCATTGTGAATCACTGCAAAGGCAAAGGATGCCTTTAAATGCACAAGCTCACTGGGTCACCTTTGGCAAATCAAGAGAGGGTTCCTAATTTGCATGAATCAACATGAGACTGAGTAGTGGATTTGCAGGTTCTACAAATCCTCTTGTCCCCATTGGGCAGGCGGTGTTGCGGCCTGGTGCCGCCCCCCCGCCCCCACAATCCTGTGGCAGTTCTAGGTGTGGGGCCTGGTCGGATCATAGCTTGCCTCCAAACTGGTCAATCAAAGGCAGGCTGCTGAGCAGGACTTCCCCAGGGGTGGGGTCAACGGCGCCAGCAGGCTTCACTTGGGTCCGCACCCTGGGAATAAACAGAAGGCCTGCCCAGGCCCCTTCGCCCACCCACCCTCCCTCCAATACTGGCTATTTGCTGGCGCTTGACCTTGCTATGGACATTGTTGGCCGCTGTTTTGGGAGCCGGACCCCTTGGGGGGTGTACCCCTATTTGATGAAGGTCATAGGGCCCACCCAAGGTTGGGCTGACTCTAGAATACACTCCCAGCAGATGGGCTGGAGTTAAAACGGTATACCCAATGCCTTAGGCAAAACCTTCACATCTGGAATCAATAAAGTTATGGCCTATTGGACCCATTCATTACTTATAGTCATTGTCCCTGTCTGGTTATTTTACTATATCGGGGCGAGGGGGTCACTGGGCCTTGGCACACAACTACTGACCTTGTGAAGTGACCCAGGGATCAGGACTTGATGATAAGTTTCAGTATTCTGAAAACTAGGGAGCTATATTAGGGGTGGGGGAGCCAAAACGCTGAGAAGTTGCATTTTCTCCTCAAGTGAGGCCAATAGCAACTTGGTGAGGGTTAAGTGGGAAAGGTAAAGGTAAAGGGACCCCTGACCATTAGGTCCAGTCGTGACAGACTCTGGGGTTGCGTGCTCATCTCGCATTATTGGCCGAGGGAGCCGGCGTACAGCTTCCAGGTCATGTGGCCAGCATGACAAAGCCGCTTCTGGCAAACCAGAGCAGCACATGGAAACGCCGTTTACCTTCCCGCTGTAGCGGGAAAATGCTGTAGTAAATAGTCTCTCAGCTCTGCTGCTCTGATCCAAGTCACGTTTTTCTTCTTCTTAAAGGTTTTTTTTAAAAGGACGGAGATTTCACATGCAAAGACACTCCCTCTTCCTTCTAAACCCGGAGGGATGATGGCATTATGGGGAAGGAGCTGAAGGAAAAAGCCTTTAAATGAAAAAACAGCACTTGTAAACAGCAAGAGAACACCAATGGCCGCCCCCAGGAACCAGCATTGCTGGGTCATATTGCCAGGGTTACAGTATGGTCTGGGAGCCAAGCCCTGAGATCAGAGGCTTCTGCTGGGTGTTCAAATCATCTGTTGCAGGTGTAGCTGACAACCCATCAGCTTGCGATGCAGGCAGAAAGTGACGGAGCCAGCAGCCAGTGGAAAAGGGTTACTGCGTCCCTCGGAGACTGGGGAAATAGAACTGGCGAGGGGACAAATGCACACATAATCTGTTTCAATTGGAAAAAGGCAAACTCCATTTTTAATACAAAAAGAGAATTTCTAATAATAACTTGAATAAACTTTGAAAGAAAAAAAGGAATCGGGGGTGGGGAAGCCTCTGGAACAAATATGCATTGCCTTTTTCTGCAAAATAGTCTGTAGAATATTCTCTGTGACGTCCTGCAGATTTCCTTCGAGAAAGGCAGGCTCCGTAGGTGTGCTTGGTTCAGCATGAGCATGCGAGTGGTTCTTGATCTTCCCGTACCCCAAGGATGCTGTTTCTGCAGGAATTAAAAATCCACCGTGTTATTCTCTCCGCTGCTCCTCAACACCAGAATACATTGCTGCGTGCATTTCTATCCCAAAGCGTGTGGTTCTTATTTAAGCTACGGGACTCTGCTCGAAGAACATTATCTGAAAAGCCCTTCTGCTCAGCATGAAACTGCACTTGGCTACTTGTAAGGTGCAATCCTGCACCCAGCATTCGGCCGGCTGATGGGCCGCAAGAGGTGAACGCCAGTGCCGCTCAGGTTTGCTGGTCAGGATGCCCGTGGGACGTATTCTGTGTTCTGCCTGAGATGGCGGCAGGTGTGTTCCAGATGGTGTTGGTGGGGGGGAGGGGTCGGCACCATAGGATCCTAAGCTTCCATGTTTTCTGACAACCAGTGCTTGAAACAATGCCAGCCCTGGGACTGGTGTGGTCAACTCCCTCCCACCATAGTCCAAGGACGAGGGAAAGTTGCCTCCTCTCTCTCTCACACACACTCAATACCAGCAAACTTTGGTACTTCATTGCTCTTAACATCTTGCGCTTGAGACATGAGGGTCTGGTTGCAGCTACGGAGGCACAGCAGACGAGCGCTCTTTGTCCACAAAGCGGACTTCACGTAACTTGTGACAAGGTGCTGGTTCTGCCGTCGCCGTTCTGGCTGCTCCTGCAACACAGGAGAGGAGATCTGGAATCAGTTGCTTTGCCCTGAACGCACTTTGTACTAAAAAAAACAACAACCCCAAAGCTTTCTTGCAGGCAGACACGCAGTGGGTGTCACCAAGAGTTAAGAGGAAACTGTCGTCCTTACAGGTCTGACAGGACAGCACAAGCATTGGCAAAGGAGAAGTAGAACAGAAAGAAAGAGAGGTGAGTAGTTTTAAGCACTAGCCCAGAGCTTCCCAAACTTGGGTTTCCAGCTGCTGCTGGACTACAACTCCAATCATTCCTAGCTAAGCAGGACCAGTGGTCAGGGATGATGGGAATTGTAGTCCAAAAACAGCTAGAGACCCAAGTTTGGGAAACCCTGTCTACTAGCCTGTCTGTGGTCTTTCATTCTCCAAATGCTTCCTGCTGCCAGTCCAAATGTCGGACCCAAAGAACAGCCAAGTTATATCGGCACAAAGCACGTGGCACGACCCCCCTTCCCTTCCTCCTAGTCACACACCATTCATTTGCAGAAACCTACCTTGGCTCTAGAAGCCAACACTGGAAGTTGTTGTAGCTACTCTTTTTCCACACCTGAAAAGATAGAAAAGAAATAATCTGCACTAGCTTTGAGAATCAACCTCTACTTTCCCCCTTATTCTTTCAGGAATCCACTCCTCCCCCAGGCTCATCTCCTCCCGCCTCCAACCATCAAACACGCCCACCATAACCCATGAAAAACACAGCCGATGTCCACTTGACCCCAACAAAATCTCACACTTACAGTTACGGACCTTCAGGCTGCCCACCCCATTAACATGCCGACTGCACAATAACCATTGTACTTACCAGCTGGAAGCCGGTGGATGCCTGTCTTCTGCAGCAGAGAACTCCATACTTGGCCCAGCATCCTGGGAACCCCACATGTCTGAAGGGTCTAGGTCATGGCTAGTGAAAGATCCACGGTGAGTGGAAGCCATCACCATAGCTGCTGGCTGGGGGCGTTTTCTCGTCCGTCAGTGCTAATGACTTCTGCAAACAAAGAAGGCCTCTCTACACAACCACTCTGGTGCAATTAATGCACAGGGTCCAGGAAGCAAAACGTACACCATTGAGACATGTTATGTGTGAAATGCAGTTCGGGCCCAACAATGGAACCCACGGGATTCTAAAATGGGTACTTGGTAGAAAGTACGGTAACCCCGTTTCCCACATCGTCAAGAGTGGAATAAACATCCAACTCTCACCAAGACGCTTCCATGCATTCTGGATATCCCAAATGGTTTGATGGTATAGCCTGAGACTGACCCAAATGTCCTTATCAAGCCATGCTTTCCCTGAATATAAAGGAACTGAGGGGGCTCTTTTCACTTAAACTCCTAGTCGTGTATGTGATCTCCTTTCTGATCTCAGTGGGAGGGTGAGGAGAGGGCCTCCCCTTCCTAGGCACTGCCTTCAGAGTGAGCCTCAATCTCTCCCACCCCTATAATTACTTAAGAAAACAAGCTACAGAGCTGCCTGCAATCCATTTGTGTATAGCTGGCCCCAATTCTCGAGTGAGTCACTGGTGGCAATTTTAATTCTGATTCACTGTACAAAGGCACACAAAGTTGGATCTTTCACCAGCTGTGTGTGTGTGTGTTCTTTAATAGGCCTCAGTCTAGCACCATTGGCAAATCTTAAGGCCAGATTGCTTGTGCCTGGTCTCTTAGTGTAGGTACATTGAAGAGAGGGGGGGGGAGAGAGAAACTAAGACTAAGAGAAGGGGATAGGACCAGCAGCCAAACATTGTTGCTGTTGTTGTTGTTTAGTCGTTTAATCGTGTCCGACTCTTCGTGACCCCATGGACCAGAGCCCGCCAGGCACTCCTGTCTTCCACTGCCTTCCGCAGTTTGGTCAGACTCGTGTTCGTAGCTTCGAGAACACTGTCCAACCATCTTGTCCTCTGTCGTCCCCTTCTCCTAGTGCCCTCAATCTTTCCCAACATCAGGGTCTTTTCCAGGGAGTCTTCTCTTCTCCTCATCAGGTGGCCGAAGTATTGGAGCCTCAGCTTCAGGATCTGTCCTTCCAATGAGCACTCAGGGCTGATTTCCTTCAGAATGGATAGGTTTGATCTCTCAAGTGTCTCCTCCAGCACCATAATTCAAAAGCATCAATTCTTTGGCGATCAGCCTTCTATATGGTCCAGCTCTCACTTCCATACATCACTACTGGGAAAACCATAGCTGTAACTATATGTTAAACTATACCCCTTCATGGATCACTGCCTTGTCGTGGCAATGGGGCTTAAATAACTTAGAGAAGTTATGTTTTGACCAAACGTGATCCACCTGGAGGAGGAACCGGCAAGCCACTCCAGTATCCCTGCCAAGAAAACTCCCTGGAAGCCAAACATTATCTAAGACAAATCTGACAATTCCTGTATAATTAAGCTCTTTTACATCTTTCATTCAATTTTGCACTACAAATTGCAGTCCTGGCAGTTATGAGTTTCAAACATTTGCTAAATCTTGGGTCTCCATTGTCTGAAGTGGCATACTTAGTTAGCATTGCCAAGCTTTTCTTCTCTGCAGTACCCATGACAATTTCTAAGATTTCCAGATGTGTCCCCCAGAGACATACCGGTAATATATTTGTCTACAAACCATCCATTCTTACCTCTCCTATGTCTGTGGAAGATGCAGATAAAAGTCTGTGTAAATTATACATTATGCTTCAGGGTCAACGAGACACACTAGTCCAATTGCCCCATAGGAACCTGACCCCAAACACCGTTCCACTTTGGAGAACCTCCTCTGTGTTTGCTTGAGGTAAGGGAGATAGACAGGCCCCTCCTTTTCGTCACGTGACGGCTCCACTTTTCAACATCAGGAGCCGAATGCCTTCTGAATCTGGCCCTGTTTAGTAACCTAACAGCTGTGTTTCATAGTAGCCAAAGTGCCCAAGGAGGTGTTCAAAACGTACAAAACATTGCAATTGTCCCGTCCAGAGGTTATCCACCCGTGGGTAACTGTCAGCAAGTGTCGTGGGCCAGGAGTCAGCTTTGCCTGTTGAACAGCTGCCTGAAGGGGGAGAAGGCGAAGGGACTCCACCGGCAGATGATCAGCCTTCAAGGACGCAGAGAAGACACTGATGGGAACGAGTTGGTTCCGGCCTTCTTAAAGAGAGCTCTCAGCAGCGGCCCATGGCTCTAGCTGGCTGCTTTCTGCTCTCCATCCTGGACCCTTGGGCTTTGCGATCATCAGGGTTCCCTGACCTCTGGACTGTGGAGTCTGCTTTCAGGCGAGTGTTCCTTAGAGACTCCCACCCTCTGCTTGCTCAGCAACGGGACTCAAATGGGGCTATGACAGAGGGCAACCCCATTTAGAACAGGTTGAACACCACACTGTAGTAGCAGTCAGCTGATCCCAAGTACTGATCCAGCACGTTTATTTCTATTTTTAAAAATTGAATTTATACCCCACATTTCCTCCAAGCAGCTATACTTACTTCTCCCTAGTTTATTCTCAACAATCCCGCAAGTTAAGGCTGAGAGTGAGTGCCGAGCCCAGGGGTCGGCAACCTAAGGCCCATGGGCCACAAGCGGCCCACGGGGGTCGTTTTACCGGCCCACAACCTGAGCCACCCACTCAGCAAGTCCCCGCGTGCTGCGCTAAACTGGCACAGCGCAGCGCGGGGACTCGCTTCCGCAGCGCTGGAAATTGTGGGGCACACAATGGGCTTCATGGCTGAGTGGGGGATTAGAAGCCTGGTCTCTTTCCCAGGTCCTAGTGCAGTGCTCTAACCACTACACCACACTATCTCTCACTAGATTTTACCGCCTCAGCTGACTCAGATGATACGCTGGGCTGGAAATCATCAGCACACAGAGTTGTCACCTCCCAGCTATTGCTAGAGCAATCTACGGTATTTCAATTTATGCACATGAAAAAGACTCATTTCCCCATATGGGGCACCATAAATGAATTCTACCTCAGACACCAAAAAGACGTGGGCTTAAGTTTGCTCATTTTCTAGGTCTTTCCAACAAAATATAAGCGAGAAGGAATTTCCCCCCCCAGATCAGATTGTCTGTTGACTTAGCCCTTCTTTTCTCTCCCCCCTTCTGCTACTGTTGTTGTTGGCTACACACACGCGGCTTGGCTCACTCACTTGAGTCATTCGGAACTACTACGATGACAGTCCTGCTGGGGAATTCAAGCCTTGGCAGTCTTCCGTTCCCATTTTTAATCTCACCCACCCAGTCCCTGTGCAGGTTGTTCAAGTGATGCTTTCACACCGCGGCAGGCAGGCAGCCACTGTGGCTGCATTTTGAAAAGGAAGCAAAGCATACATAACAGGGGCCTGAAACAGTGGCGTTTGACATCCTTCACCATAGTTTTCTTCCGGAGTGATTCAGGGAGCGCTCCTACCTGCAGGGTCATCACCCGGCAGTAATTTTAGGAGACTGCTGCTTGGCTCCATGGCTTTGGGGTCCCCACAAGGGTCCATTCTGTCTCCTATGCTATTTTAACATCTATATGAAACCATTGTGGGACATTAGGGGAGAGGTAGTACCTCCGGTGGGGGACACATCGTGCTCCCTCTGGGGTAGTTTGTCCACCTTTGGTCCTGCACTCACCTCTCACCTGTGGCTCCTAGAAGCTGTCGGCATGAGACAGTGGCCACACCCTGGGAACAACTTCGCCCCCCACCATTCAGCCCGGACACTGAGATCCAGCACCGAGGGCCTTCTGGCGGTTCCCTCATTGCGAGAAGTGAGGTTACAGGGAACCAGACAGAGGGCCTTCTCGGTAGTGGCACCCGTCCTGTGGAACGCCCTCCCAGCAGATGTCAAGGCAATAAGTAACTATTTTACTTTTAGAAGACAACTGAAGGCGGCCCTGTTTAGGGAAGTTTTTAATGTTTAATGCTGTACTGTTTTAATATTCGGTTGGGAGCCGCCCAGAGTGGCTGGGGAAACCCAGCCAGATGGGCGGGGTATAAATAAATTACTATTATTATTATTATTATTATTATTATTATTATTCGGTCGACTAGCTAAACCAGGTGAGGGTAGCTGATGGGTCTCAAACCCTCAATGAGTTAGGGACTCCCCCTGCATGCAAAGGCAGGCTCTGACAAATTGAGCGGACAAGGCCAAAATTGGGTCAAATGGTCAAGGAGTAGGTTTCTGCACGTGCTGCAGAGGGAAATGAGGAGCAGGTGGGGCTTGTCAACCTGGGAAGGTAGCCCATCTATGTGAAGGAATACTAAGAAGTAAACCCTACAAAAATCCGGAGTGAAGTCCCCAATAATAATAATAATAATAATAATAATAATAATAATTTATTTATTTATACTCCGCCCATCTGGGCACTCTGGGCATCTCCTAACAGAATATTAAACAGAATAAAAACATCAAACATTAAAAACTTCCCCCAAACAGGGCTGCCTTCAGGTGTCTCCTAAAAGTCAGATACCTGTTTATTTCCTTGACATCTGGTGGGAGGGTGTTCCACAGGGAGGGTGCCACTACCAAGAAGGCCCTCTGCCTGGTTCCCTGTAAGCTCACTTCTTGCTGTCTGGGAGCCACCAGAAGGCCCTCGGAGCTGGACCTCAGTGTCCGGACTGGATGATGGGGGTGGAGACGCTCCAAGATGGTTGGATGGCGCCTCGCTTACCTCTTTCCGGTAACTTGCACAGCCAAGCTGGTGCCAAAAGTATTGCTCTGCTTTCCTTTGGGCCACACCAGCGAGGCTTTGGGGGGGGGGGTGTTATAGGGCAATATACAAATAATGACGGAAATAGAAAAGCACGGCACAGGACTTTTCTCGGAATTGCAAGGGAATACTTTGTTAGCTTGCTCAGGTGAGTGATCTTTATAGCCCTGCTTTGCACAACATCAGCAATGGAAACTAAAGTCATCTGCCTCAAAAGGTAGAGGCTGTTTCTTTGCACAATTATCTGCTTTGCACAGATAATTCCTACAATCAGGTGTTAAGAGATGAGAACAATGCAACGTAGCAGAGCAAGCAAGTCATTTGTCGCAAGGCCAAAGTTCCTCTCGCAATGCTTAGACACTCCTGCGGTGCTTTTTCAAACCGCTTTGACCTTTTCATTTTTTTCGCTTTGTTTTCAAAGCCAGTCAACAAGACTGCTGCTCGGGGGTGTGTTTTTACAGCTCCCAGTGAGAAATGGGACTTGCCAGCCATGTTAAATTTATGTCAAGCTGGAAAAGAGGGATGCCTAGGGGGTGCGGCCATCTGCCGCACAATGAGTAGAGCTGATGTGGCAAGTCGGCGCCTCTGCCTTTGATGTATGTTTCCGCCATCAGTCAGGTCGCAACGATGCAACGTTCTGGGTTGGAAACATTTGCACATTTCAGTGAGCCCACCCCCAGGGTTGTACAGTCCCTGCTGGCCCCTTAACGCTGAGAGATAACTGGGGAAGCAAGAAACCTTTTATCCATGTACAATTGGCAATCCTGATCTTCCAGGTTTTGAGATGGAGCAGGTATTTGGCCACTTGTTAACAAACAGAAGAAACACGCCTTTTAAAGAAATTTGCCCTTGGGCAAAGCACCAGGGAGAAACAAGTTATTGCCTGGTGTCTGGCTGTTTTTCTATTCCATACTGACCCAAGCCTGGTGGGCTCCAATGAGCCACTTCCGTTTATTACAGTAAATTCAACTCGAATATTGCCAGCTGGCTGGACATTTTGTATTTTAGTTCCCGTCTTTAATAAAGGCAATCGAGATGTTCCTCCAAGACTATTGCCCAAGAAGACTTCTTGATGTTCCCCCCAAAATAGGTAAATTACCCAAAATAGGTAAATTAGGACAAGGGGCCGAAGACAGCCAGGTCTTGCTCCAGGCAGCTTTTGCAAGGGACATGTTTGATTGGTCCTGCTAATCACAGTTTGGCTTAAAATGTAATGCGAATCAAGCTATTCTCTAACATAAATGTCATCATTCAGGAGCTTTCCCCTTCATGCAGGTGACATGACCCCATTATACCAAGGGGCACCATTTCTTAGAAGAAGCAATAGGTTTTGTTGCTAAAACCACAACTTGCCGGGTGCAACAATCTGGGGGTAGCTAGAAGACACAAACTGGATATAATCCAGAGTTAGACCTGTTTAGAATAAAGAAGACCTGCAGAATAAAGAAGCTTGGGCACAATGTTGTAACTCTCAAAGCAGAGTTATTAAATTTCCTCCATTACCTAATTTTTTACTACAGTAAGCATGCCAAAATGGATTTAGGATTCTGAAGAATTCCAAGTCCTCTGTTTGGTAGATTAACGTTAAATCTGACCGTGAAAGGGGCTGCTTATCAATGGGAAAGAACACCCCCTGCCCTGTTTAGACCTGGTTTTACTCTGCTTAGATGGCAAACTGTGAGCAGCAGTTATTTAACACGCCGACAACAAAAGATTGCCTGCGTAGGTAAACAGGGCCAGGTCCAAGACAATGTGCACCATATCCTCTTTTTACATATTCTTCACACAAGTCAGCTAGGGGAATAGATTAGTCGGGGAGTTTCAAAATTAGACGGCCGTGTCTTGCTTGTCTTTGTGAGTTACACTGTAATGGGCAAGAAAACATCTTTGTTTATCCCTATGTACACACCGATGCATTTATCAAAGCTCTATTAACGATGATGGTGATTATAATGATCACTATTACCATTTACCTGCACAGGTCCTGTAGAAGTGCTAGATTGGGTTGGAGGGAAAATATCTCCTCCTGACTGCCCCTCTATTCTCCGGAGGCCTTTTCCCACCCCCTCCCTTTAGCTCCATCCACTTCCTTGTTCTCTCCATCTCATCTTTTTTTCGTTCCCCCCCTTTCCCCCCTCATCCTCCTCTTCCATCTCCTATTTTCTCCGCTTCTTTCCAGCCACCAACCCTCCCCTCTGCTCCCACACTTTCTCACCTCCTCCAACCAACCTAACTATAGAAGCCCAACTCTTCTCTCCCACCTCCCTGATGTAAGTGTTTTGATATGATTTTAAATTTCTCGCTCGGAGGGATACCCACAGTTTGACTGTCTGGCTTTTTGTTACTGATCTTTGTAAGCAGCTCTGCATACTTTTTCAGGCTGAAGAGAGGGGGTGAAATGCTTCGTGTTTCTGCCAGTTGTATAGTATACGGAACAAAAAATATTCACATCTCGGAACAGTGAGGCAACGTTGGCAAGGTCCTGTGTTCACAGGTTAGTGGAAATAAAAAATAAACCGGACCCAAAAAAACCACGTGGAAAGGAGCAGTATTTTCTTGAAGGAGAGTTTGTGGGGATCCCTTTGTAGCAGGTGTTGGATCCAACCAAAGGCTGGGCAAGGTGCACGGGATCCTCTGGGATCCTCAATGAGGAAATCTGATCACTGGTGTGGGCGGTGGGGAGGAAGGGCAGGCCCGTCCTAGCTGTAGAGGCTAGTGGCGCGGAGAACCACGGCGCCGGGTGGTTCGCAGGGTTCCGGCGATCCGGCCAGGACTGCGCTCCTTCTCCGAGGACTCCACGCTGCGCCTCCTTCTCGTTTCCCCAGCGCTGGGTTCCGCTCAGTCGAGCTTCGCCACCAGCGCGCGCACAGCACCCAAGCAGCTCTTGCTGGTCCCGCGGTCCGCGCGCTGGTGGCGAAGCTTGACTGAGCGGAACCCAGCGCTGGGGAAACGAGAAGGAGGCACAGCGCGGAGTCCTCAGAGGTGGCCTCCCGCTGCTGCCGCGGTCCGCTTGGCACTCCCGGGCCCTTGGAGAGGCTCTGGAGGGGGACGCTGGAGGGACCTAGCGCCAGGGCGCTGGATGGGCTTAAGACGGCCCTGAGGAAGTGGGGTGGGGGGCAGGCCGCCCCAGGTGTCACCACTGAGGGGGTGACAAAATGCCGGGCGGCACTCATTGCGGGGCCTGCAGCGCGCCCGAGCCACATGTCTCTCCTGGGAGTGACGCGGTGGCTTGGGTGCCCGCAGGCTCCACGCTGCCCCAAACGGTCCGCCCGCCACCTACCATTTCCTTAATAACAATTTAAACAATTTATTAAACTCAAACAATATCATGATAAGATATGTATCCATGTTTGTTAACTGATGTGGTTAAACAATTTTTTTTTAAAAAAAAAAACCTTAGACTGAGTTTTATCACACAGGAAAAACTTAAAACAAATCCTTAATTCCTGATGAATAGCCTTGGGACTGTAATGTAACTTAAACAGAAAGCTATCTTTAGAAAGATTTTCCCTCCAAAAGCATTTTATTTTAAAAATCCAATTTAATTTTTTTTTTAAAAAAAAACACCCAATTTTTTTATCGTTTTTTAAAAAAATCATTGATTTTTATCCACCCTGGTTCCAGGCATAAAGAGCAGAGACGGTGACTCATTTAAGGGTACAGAAGACAACTGGGGCTGACGAAGATGGAAGAGCAGCAATAAGAATTTAAGAAGACCAAAGCTCCATCGAAGTCCCTCATCCTGTTCTCACACTGCCTAGCCAGGTGCCTAAGGGAAACCTGGAAGTGGCACAGGAGCACAACAGATGAAAATATGGCAACCGACTCTAGGCGAAAAAGTTGGCAACCATGATTAGGTTTGCTTTAAAACATTATTCACAAAATATCTACAATTCTAAAGCAAAAGGTTTAAAAACAGGTTGTTGTTGTTTTAAAAAAAGATTCACAGTGGTACCTTGGTTCTCAACTGCCTTGGTATTCAAACAACTTGGAACCCAAACACTGCAAACCCGTAACTAAGTGTTCCGGTTTGTGAACTTTTTTTGGAAGCCGAACGTACTCCATTTTGAGTGCCACACTTCAGTTTTGATATGATGAGGTCCATCTGTTTTCTTTTGTTTTATTTTATTTTGTGTTTTTGTGGCTCTTTTTTGTGTGTGACTGTGTGGAACCCAGTTCAGCTACTGATGGATTGATTGTGTGACTGCAGTACATTATTGATTTCATTTTATGGATCCATGGTCTCATTGGATAGTAAAATTCGTGTTAGGTTGCTGTTTTAGGGGTTGCTTTTAGAAGTCTGGAACGGATTGATCCATTTCGCATTACTTTCTATGGGAACGCGCACCTCGGTTTTGGAACGCTTTGGTTTCGGAAAGGTCTTCCGGAACGGATTTTAAGTTTGAGAACCAAGGTACCACTGTATAATAAATACAAATACTTAGCAATCAACTGAGACATGAAAAGAGTGAAGTAAGCAAACCTCAGTGGCTCTTCCGCTGAGATGGGAAGAAAGGATGAGAAAGCAAGAAAGGGTAGTATCTGGTCACGAGTTACTTCTTCTTCTTCTTCTTTTACATTATCAATATAAAACTGCAAGCCGTTAGATTTCTGAAAAACCTGGGCGGCAGCAAGAATTTTAATCGCTAAATTATGGAAAACTCAGGAAGTCCCTACGATTAGAGATTGGCAAGAGAAATTAATTAGTTATATCGATCTGGCCAAATTGACAAATTCGATCAGGGGTGGTTCAAATAAAAAGTTTAATAACAATTGGGAACAATTCGGAATATATCTGCAAGAACTTGGGTTTATAACGAATATTTTGTAGAATTCCCAAGAGGAAAGTAAATGGATGCAGTGGGAAAGTTAAAAACTTTGAAGCCAGGGAGGAATAGAAGGGGAAGTCAATCGAGATAAGAGGATATGAATATGGATATCGAAATGAAGATGTAGAAGCTAGACTGATAAATATGGCAGAAGATGGGATAAGTTTTATTTGAATGTTTATGATTGTTTATTTGTATATTTTTTTGGTTGTTGTGTATTTTTTGTTGGAATTTTAGTTGACTGTTTTGTTTTATAATTATTTTAAATTCAATAAAGATTTTTTTAAAAAAAAAGATTTCTGAAAAACCTGATCTTGCAGTGCAATCTTATGAGCCTTACTCTCAGGTATACAGCCCAAGGCCTATAAAACCACAGTAACAGTAAGTTCAGGTCTGAAGCAAATTGGATTGCTTCATTATATACAGTGCAAACGATCAACTCAGTTTTGTTGCAACATGGCTTGGAGGGTGGGGTGGGGGTGGGGATTAGAATCAAATTCCAGATACATTAAGGAAACAGCTCAGCAGAATTATACCCCGAAAGCAGTTGCAGATGGCAGTTGCAGACACATATATGCGTAATTTGAGAAAGTGCTCACACAGAGCAAATATGCAAATGGTTTAAAAAAAGAACAAGCCATTTTAGAGGTGGCTATCTTTAAAGAAAATCCACATATTATTTCACTATATGCCCTATATATATTTCATGTCAGGAATGCCACGCTGTTTTCAAAACCACAACCTTTTCTGGAATTTGCTATGTTCAGGAAACGGGCTCGCACACTTGTCAAAAGAAATCAGTGTCAAATCAATTATAAAACGCATTTTAATAGGCTGCGAGTTCATTCCCAGTACCATGATCCTGACTATTGCCCACGAAAAAAAACCAAATCGACATAATCCAAAACAGCCTTACTCCCTTTAATAGAAGTAACGTTTTTCTTTCTTTTAGGAGAACTGCAATTCAACTGTTTTAACTTTGCATTGGGCAAAAGAACACTGGTTCTCTACTGGCATGTGCATTCCTACAATATATTTTGCTTTTAGACTGAAGGGGGAACATGTGAGAGACTGCAAATACAAAAGACTTGATGTTCAATATTCCTTCTGTGGAGGCACAAAACAGAAAACAAAAAAAGTATGTTTCAGTTATTTACCTTTAAATAAATGTGGTGCCCTTTAGATGAGGTTGGACTGAAACCCAACCAGCATGACCAATGGTCAGGGATGACAGGAGGCACGGATCCAGCACTTGCACAGCCTCACCTGACTCAGATGGTGAGAAGAGCTCAAGGACAAAGAAGCACATCGTTGACAACTTGCTCCAGATCCCATAATGGCCTCCCGTAGCAGCTGCATATTCATAGTGTATTAGAGAACACGGGGAGGGGGAGATGGAACACTGCAAGACCCCAGAACAACAATGGCATAGGGCTAAACAGGTCCCAAAATTCTCCTTTTTGAGAATTGGAGCAGACCTGCTCTAAAACTGTATCTTCAGCAAGATACTGTGATTGATGGGATCAAGAGTGGACAAGAAATCAAGGGGAATCAAGAGGAACACATGGCTCTGCTCTCTCAAAGGTTATCCATCGGGGCAGCCAAGGTTCATTGTGGTAACCTTAGGATAGGAGGGTGAGGATCCTTAGGTCAAATTTGGCCTTCTGTTCTCCCTGATAAAGCCACGGGGACTTCCCCCCAGTCCACATACCCGTTACCAGCCCAGCTCCTTCCTTCAATAATGCTTTGTTTGGCTGGAAAGTCTCCTCGAATTGTGGTAATGATTTTTGCTTCCCTGGAGGGAGTGCGCGCGCGCGCTTGTGAAATTATGACTTTTGCATGTCAGAATGTAGCCTACAGTATCAAGATATAACGGAGATGTAAAATATTTGGATTATCATAAAAAACGCAGGAGGAAATGATTAACAATGAGACCCACAAAGGGGAGGGGATTCTTTGGAATCTTGTCTTTATGTTGGATGTTGGATATGTGATAGTAAAACTTTAATCTGAAAACCAAAAAAATACATTTATATTAAAAAAAAACAAATTAGACCAAATATAAATGAGATTAGCCGCCAAAATCAAACTCGCACCTCTCATTGAGTTTGTAAAGGTAAAGGGGCCCCTGACCATCAGGTCCAGTCGTGTCTGACTCTGGGGTTGCGGCGCTCATCTCGCTCTATAGGCTGAGGGAGCCGGCGTTTGTCCACAGACAGCTTCCGGGTCATGTGGCCAGCATGACTAACCCACTTCTGGCGAACCAGAGCAGCACACGGAAACGCTGTTTACCTTCCCGCCGGAGCAGTCCCTATTTATCTACTTGCACTTTGATGTGCTTTCGAACTGCTAGGTGGGCAGGAGCTGGGACCGAGCAACGGGAGCTCACCCCGTTGCAGGGATTCGAACCGCCGACCTTCTGATCAGCAAGCCCTAGGCTCTGTGGTTTAACCCACAGCGCCACCTGGGTCCCTTCATTGAGCTTGTATACATACTTAAAAGTACAGATGTAACAGAGTTGTTCATAATTATATTTTGGGAATGGTTCATGTTCTTACACAACTGCATCCAGAAAACTGGATGTTCCATAGTCATACTATAAAGTAGTTGCGTTCTATGTTATAAATCAAGCAGTGCTAGTTGTTTCTTTTTGTTTTCCAGTGTATTTCTCATCAATAAAAAAATTCAGTGTGGCGCAAGGAAAAAGATGATTATGTTACACTCACTGCTCTAAGTCCTGCCCACCAGTGGAAGGCTGCCCAGGAAGGAATGCAATAATCATGACCCCGAGGTCCAGCCATGATCAAGACACAGAATCAGAGGTTGCAGAAAGTACCTGACTCTGAGCCTGATGACAAGAGGCCACTAGATCTGAGGTTGGCGAGTGGGAGTCCCCTGGCCCACAACTCAGGTCCACCGAGCCAAGGCTGGAAACTTCCATGGCCACCATTCCCCGAGCCTGAGCAGCCAAGTGCCTCCTAACATACCTTGCCGGTTCAACAGCGCCCATGTGGGAGCCCAGAGATTGCAGAAGAGTTACCTGTCTGCCGGCCAGAGGGCTGGCCCTTCAAGGCTGTGCAGACAGAGCCCCTGGATGGTTAAGTCCAGTCAAAGGTGACTATGGGGTTGCGGCGCTCATCTCGCTTTCAGGCCGAGGGAACTGGCGTTTGTCCACAGACAGCTTTGGCTTCTTTCCGCTTCTGGTGCAAGGGGACACCGTGATGGAAACCAGAGCGCACGAAAATGCCGTTTACCTTCCCGCCGGAGCGGTACCTATTTATCAACTTGCACTGGCGTGCTTTCGAACTGCTAGTTTGGCAGGAGCTGGGACTGAGCAATGGGAGCTCACCCCGTCATGGGGATTCGAACCGCCGACCTTCTGATCGGCAAGCCCAAGAGGCTCGGTGGTTTATTTTTTTAAAATAAATTTTATTCAATTTTCCAATTAACGAATTAAAATAAAAAAAACAATCTTTTATACAACACATCTTATATTTTCCTCTTACATCTTGCTCTGCCGAGCTGTGACTTCCCCCCCTCCCTTCATACGGGTTTCTTGTTAACCCCATTTTTAGCAGTTTCTTTTAACTTTTTTAGTCAGTTTGTAGGATTTATTTCAATCCTGCAAGTGTTTTTAAAGATCTACAGTTTTTCTCCATATAGTCCACATATTTACTCCAGTCCTTTTGAAACCTCGTCTCTCCTTGGTCTCGGATCTTGCAAGTCAGTCTAGCAAGTTAAGAGGCTCGGTGGTTTAGACCACCACGCCACCAGCATCCCAGCAGACAGAGCCACCAAAGGCCTCAATCCACCTCTCGCCTCACTTGGGAACTCTCCATGGTGCTGAAACACATTGCCTGGCCTGTCTGGCCCTGTGGAAATCAGACCCAGAGCTGAAAAACATTCCCCAATCCTCCTCTGCTTCTACTCCTTGGCTTCTCACGGTTCAGCCCCCAGGGATGAACAGAATGTTTTGTATACGTAAGTGGTTTTTAATGTTGGAAGTATGTGGCAGATCATGAAGTTTTGCTTCGGATCACGTTTGGTGGAGCCAGCAGTCAAAGCCAGGTCTTCTGACTCAGATTAAAGGTGTAATGACCAGATGCAATATGTTATGGTTTAATATGGGTATCTTTATTTTGCTAATGAGTAATTGTCAGATCAAGCTTATTGACACTCCACATACCTTCAAATTTAAAAAATAAAAATTGATTTTATTTTTGTTTTGTTTTTATGCACCACCTTTTCTCCAATGAGACTCAATACAATAAGGGGTAAAGAAACAAGAAAAAATGCAAGTGTAATTATATATACAGTACTTGCAAGCAAGTATAAGAGCAAGCAGCACATTTTTCTTCGTTAAAAATGCAGGGGAAAATTAAAACCAGAAACTCTTAAGGGTTCTCTAAAAGTTGCTTTATGAATCATACTACCCTGAGACACAAACTTTGCAAACTCATTCAGTTAAGCAGTTAATTTCATGACCCGGAAGGCTGTATGCTACTCTAAATACCTTTCTGGGATGGAAGCAATCAAGGGACAAAGAAATCTGCTTCGTTTTTTTCTCTTTAAAAATTACACAACAGTAACACAAGCAGTATAGTTTCTAACTCTTCACTAGCACATCAGCTAGTGAAGAGTCAGCAAACATGATTTCGCACGGAATGTCATTAAATTTCCTCCCAAAATCTTACACCTTCCTTCCAAAATAGTTGAGGAAGAACATTATAGCAACTTCATGTAAATGCATTCCTATATTTTGGAATAAATAATAACCCTAAGTAATTAGCTCCCTGTGGAGCCATAACAACCCCCAACTGTAATGAAGAACAAATATTCTGGACAGAGGCAGTTTTTGGGTTATTGTTATTGGGTTCTGATCATTAGTATATTTTGTCCATTGTGCTAGAAGATATTTTGCCTTATAGTAGTACAAGTTGGGGGTGGGCGGTGGTGGAATTCAGATCTGATAAAGCAGAAGTATAAAATTTATTCTAATCAATGCTATAAGAATCTTCACACATTAAGCATAGCAAATTAAAAATATCCTCCCAAAGTGAAAACAGCAGCCAACAAAACCCAAACTTTCCTTTCTACAGAAATAAAGCCAGCTTATATCCTAAGCAATGTTAAAGTCACACTTCCAGGAACAGCAAGCATTTATTTAAGTGTGTGTGTGTGTGTGTGTGTGTGTGCGCGCGCACCCCCCTATAACACATACAAGTGATAAAACTGCCTCCAGTTTAGGATTTACACTGACATTTCTCTCCTGTAGACCAAGCAAAAGCTGCATTGCTGGGGATGTAATGCTAACTCCCTACCAACCATGGTTATCAAACCCAGAGCCACCACATAAATTCTCACTCCTTCCTTGTAGTCTTAAGGGAATTAATCATCTGCCAGACCACAGGATCCCCATTCGTACTATAGTCCTTCCCTAGAGCAAAATCTCTTCCCTCTTCGGTGGGAGAAAAGCAATTCACAGTCACCAGTGTTTGCGACAGTCACCATAAATGCTGAAAACATTCACTAGTGGCAAAAGAAACTCATATCCCCACGATTCCGCGCATGAAAACATTCACTAATGGCAAAAGAAACTCATATCCCCCCGATTCCGCGCATGAAAACATTCACTAGTGGCAAAAGAAACTCATATCCCCCCGATTCCGCGCATGAAAACATTCACTAGTGGCAAAAGAAACTCATTTCCCCCAGATTACGCGCATGATAGTGTCCGTGCTGTTTCCAGGGTGAAAAACTGAACATGCTTTGATAGCTGGTCACTAATTAAACAGATTCAAGTGTTAGGTTGTTTTTTTTATTCCTCATCCATAACATGGTTGAGCAAAATTACTAGACTTTGAACTGATAGCAACACCGTTCCAATGCACACAAATGTGTTCCAAGAATGGCCTGAGAGGCTCAGTATGCTTACTGAATACAAGCAGGAATATATCGGCAGATATATGAAGCAGAGAGAGTTTTTAAAATAATTCAGCACTCTCAAAAGAGGTTTTTAAAACCAAGCACTCAGATGTTCTTACTCTAGCAAGTTTCTCAAAGGATTCCTTTATCCCCACAATCGATGAGAGCTGCCCACTTGTTGCACAAATCTGTCCCAATTACAGTTGAGGAATTTCAAAAGAATAGTGCCATAGATGGATAAATATTCCATGTGTCTGGCTCACATGCCTTTTAGATGTGCGGGAGCTGACCTGAACACAGATAATGTACAAAAGAACTAACTACTGGAATTTCCAGGCCTAACGCAGAGTGGCTGTTCTACAGATCTGTGCGCCCCGAGAGTTTCTTTAAGACGTTGTGCGCTACTGTTATGCAAGACATACAAATCACTTGAAAGGAGAGAGAAACTGAAGTTCCATAAAACAGAACTACTGTATGTATATTTTCCACTTAATTTAACAACAGAACAAACCAAGGTTTTAAACTTCCATTTGAAGCCAAGCACCAAATAAAAAACAGATGAGGCGTTTCCACTGATTTTAGGATTTCTGTTTAAATATCAACACTTTTCATCTTTAGGAGAAATTGCCGTATTCTTAGCAATTAAAAGAATCCTCCGTCATGACGACACAATGGAAGATGTTCAGTTACTGTATTTTTTACAAGCAGAGCTTGTCGATCCTTCCACGGGCATCTTACTCACCTGGTGATTTCATGTAATATTGCTCAACATCAGACATGTCCGTATTCAGTGCGCACTCGAGATAGCTGAGGATAACTTTTCTACTGAAGTAGTACCTCATAGCCATTAGAAAGAAGGGCAAACAGCAGGTCAGCAGCAAGGACTTGGTCACAACAAAGCATATTACTATGGAGATAAGGAAGAGAAATAAACGATACCTGTCAGAAAAGAGAATTCAGTGTTGATTTTGGAACACAAACCCAAAAGTCACAGATATTATACAGCAAACATTCTTTGCACAGCATATTTCATTTCGCTTATAGAATAGGTCTTTTAAACATTAAAAAATGATGTGCAGCTTTGTTCACTTGAAAGAGTCTTCTAGCTTCAATTACTTTTTTAAACGCATCATCTCAAAACAGAGGCCTGTTCAATGGTTATAAAAACAAGGCTTTCTCCCTTGAACCACACATTCCTTTTCTCCCCCCTCCCCCAGCATGGCTGTGAGGAGGAATTCTGTTTTAGATTAACCTAGCCCCCCCCACCCCCCTCATTTCTATGTAGTTTCAGAACAATTGGATAAAAATAAATTCATGGATTGTTATTGTTTTTTAAAAATGTGGTTGTATAGCTTGTGGCAAAGACTCCCCCCCCCAGGGGGGTCTGAGAGCAAACTGGGAGCTATGGTGAAAACTGAAGCGGGGTGGTCTTTATGACAGATCCTGAACTCTTTGATCTCCACATCCACCCATCATTGGTTGTTTGTGCCCACTGCCAGAGTGTGACACCCCCCTCAACCCTGAGGTTTTCAATGGAAAAATGGTTGCCCACCCCTGCTAAACTGCCATTTTCACAGCTGCCGCACCCTGGGTTGACATATTCATGGAGCCATCCGCTGAAAACCCAAAGGCCATGTTCCTGCCCAGTCACTGTCAGTTGAGAGTGAGACCCCCACATCTGAAATAATGGTTTTAGGCGCCACCATGCCTGCTTTTACACTTGTTTACACTGAGTCGCATTTGCCGTTTTGCCGCCCGTTCACTCCGTTTGAAGAGGTCCTTTTAGAGATCTTCGCAACCTCTCTTGGTTCTAACGCCCCTGAAATATTTCGCAGCATCAGCAAACTGGGCCACCTCACTGCTCACTCCTGACTCTAGATAATTCATGGGCAAGAAAAAAAAACCATATATACCATGGGTAGGCAAACTAAGGCCCAGGGGCCGGATCCGGCCCAATCGCCTTCTCAATCCAGCCCGCGGATGGTCCAGGAATCAGCGTGTTTTCACATGAGTAGAATGAGTCCTTTTATTTAAAATGCATCTCTGGGTTATTTGTGGGGCCTGCCTGGTGTTTTTACATGAGTAGAATGTGTGCTTTTATTTACAATGCATCTCTGGGTTATTTGTGGGGCATAGGAATTTGTTCTCCCCCCCCCTCCAAAATACAGCCGGCCCCCCACAAGGTGTGAGGGACAGTGGACCGTCCCCCTGCTGAAAAGGTTTGCTGACCCCTGAGATATATCAATCCTTGGGAGACTCCACTTTTACAACTCTCCATTCAGAGAACTAACTGTCCATTAGTCTTCACTTCCTGCAACTTAACCGATTCCTGATGCACAAAAGGAACTTTCCTCTAATTCCTTGACTGCTGAGGTACCTTGTTGAAAGCTTCTTGTAAGTCCAAGTACATTGTGCTCTAGAATCATTGAATTGTAGAGTTGGAAGTCACCCAAGGGTCATCTAGTCCAACCCCCTGCAATGCAGGAATCTCAGCTAAAGCATCCATGACAGATGGCCATCTAACCTCTGCTTGAAGAACCTCCAAGGAAGGAGAGTCCACCACCTCCCATGGGAGTTCCACTGCCAACTGGATCACCTCTAACTATAGGCTTGTGGACACTCAAAGAACTCTTCTAAGTTTTTGACTGGCCCCTGCAGAAACCATGTTGACTCTGGTTCAGCAAAGTGTGTGGCTATTTTATCTTTAACAATACTTTCCACCAGTTATCCCAGGACAGTTGCTAAGTTAATCGGTCTGTTATGTCCAGGATTCCACACACCCCTGGATCCCTTTTGGAAAACCGGTGCGACGATGGCTACTCTCCTGTTCTTGGGCTGATCTGAGGGACGTCTGGATGTCATCCAGACCTGGTGATTTGTCAGTTTTTATTTTGTCTAGTAGGTCGAGCACTTCGAGCTCTCATCACTAGCGTCTGCCCGTGTTCCTCCTGAAAAGGTTAGTGCCAACACTGGGATCTGCCCTATATCCTTCCATGGTTGGGACAGGTGCAAATAATTTGTTCAGCTTCTCTGCACTCTCATCCTCCTATGGGACATCTCTGGCTTTCTAGACAAGCAAGGGTCATTTCCTAGAGTGTAACACCCAAAATTGGGCACAGCAATTAAAATGAAGTCTGAATAGTGAGGAATAAAGTGGAACTATAGCTTCATGTGTCTTGGAAACCCTGGTTCTATTAATACAGCCTAAAATGGCATTAGCCTCCCCCCCAAGCTGCATCACACTGCTGACTCATGTTCAGCTGCAAACCTGAGAACCTGTTCAAATTTACTATTGTGCAGCTAGCTAGATCCGCTCCCAACCCTATACATGCATTGAATTATTTTGCTTTGCCATAACGCAGAAGTTTGTATTTCTCTGTTTAATTTGATTTTGTTTGTTTCAGCTCAGCTTTCCATTCTATCCTGATCACTTAATTTATTCCAACATGTTTCCTGGCCCTCTTCGTTTGACGTCATCTGTAAAACTGGGAAGGAGAGCTAACACCTCTGAAAATCTAATTATTTGCTATTAAAAGAACTTAAATGCAGCCTTTCCGATTTAGAATTTGAACCGCCCAGGGCAGCTTAAAAAAAAGTGTAAAAACATAAAAGCGTGAGTCATAATTAATAACCGATACATGGAGTAGCAAACAGCAACACCCCTACAAAAAATAACCTCAGCCTTTATATATATTTGAGAAAGTATCCCTCCTAGCTTCAGGATCATTCAGCCACATGGAATTGTCTATTAAAGATGTTTGGTGTTTTCTTTTCTTTTTTGGCTTCTGACTCAATGTCTGATTTACTGTATTAATCTGCATTTGTGCCCATGTGTTTCTATATTTGAAAATAAACAAACATGTTTTAAAACAAACACACAGAGAACAACGACAAATGAAAGAGTGTCAGCAGACAGAAAAACCTATCAACATAAAATAATATTGAGTATATTACAGAATGTCAACAGCAGGGGGCATGATATACTAGGGAAGGGGGTTCCAAAGGCTGGGCACCACCACTGAGAAGGCCCTCTTCCTTCCAACTGGGCGTCTTTAGAAGGCTTCTGCAGATGACCTCAGTGAATGGGCAGCACCATTAAAGGTTCTTTCAGAGTTTGGGGGGCAATTTTGAATTGCATTTGCAAACAGACCAACAGTCAGTGCAATTGATTCAAAAAGAAAAAGAAGTCAAAGGCACACACACACCAAAAAACCGGCACCAATCAATTCTCCAGCAATAGGATTTTGTCCTAGCAGCAGTTTCTGACAAAGGCAGCCCCACAGAGACCCAAGTTAAAGTGGTCCAGGCCGTCTGACTGCGGTCAAGTCTGCCATCCCTAGAAACAGGAACAGCTGGCGAAACTGTGCCGAAGCACTCCTGGCCACAGCTGCCACCCGAGAATCCAGGAATAAACCCAGATACAGAACATTGGGAACCTGGTTTTTCAAAGGTAAGTGCAACCTTCTCCAAAACAGGTTCTGATTCTATTGCTGGACTGGCATCTAGACAACCAGATTCATTCTGGAATGCCTGGAGCTGGGTAGCTGCAACTCACGGCTCACCTTGAAATGGCATATAGGCTCGTAGGTTTCTATTATGACGGGATCAAGGGAGTAATTAGGTGTTAACCGCTACTTCACTGAAACAAGCATTTGCAATATTCACCCTCTTCTGACTGCTTTATGCAGCCAAGACTGGCAAGCATTGGGGACACAACAGCCTTCAAAAACCATTTTTTACACCCCCAAATAAAACAAATTTATCGCAACAGGACAAGCCGTTCCTGAAAATACATCACAATGATACTTGGTGGGTTAGTGTGCATGCCTGCCTGCCTGCCTCCACCACCTCCTCCTCTACCCCCCACAGGACTCCCTGCCCCCATTTCATGCCCTTCATGTACTTTCCTCCCAACCATCTGCAGAAAGTCTTTGAGAGGTGAACTGGCATAATTTTGGCTTCCTCTACTGTCTGTCTCTACTCAGTACCATTTCAGAGTATATTAGGGGGCCCACAAGTCTCCACCAAATAAAAGAACCTACTATTATTATTATTATTATTATTATTATTATGCCACCCATCTAACTGCATACCTGCCAAGTTGCTGTCAGAGAAATAAGGGACCGGGCCGGAAATGGCAGACCGGAAGTAGTGCTGCCGCCATTTTGGAACTGGGCGGAGCATGCTCAGAAGTGACTTTTGATGCTGCTTTGCCCAGTTCCAAAATGGCCGCCGCGCCAGAAGTCGCACTGCAGCCATTTTGGAACTGGGCAGAGCAGCATCAAAAGTCACTTCTGAGCATGCTCCGCCCAGTTCCAAAATGGTCGCCGTGCCAGAATAAACCGGGGGGAAACAAAAAAATCCGTTTTTTCAGCTAGTAACAGCTGGAAAAACGGGGATTTCCCGGGGGAAACGGGAGATTTGGCAGCTATGTCTAACTGTGTGGCTTCCAACAAATTATAAAACCACAGTAAAACATCACACAAAGCAGAGTAAGTGTTAAGGAGAAGGGTACTAATCTAAACTTCTCACTGCCATTCGAGTTTTCTATATGCAATTGTTTTTATAATAGCAGTAGTAGTTGTAATAACAATTGGCAAAACCAAGAATCCGTATGAAGCGAGAACTTTGTCTCAATCTGCCTACCTGGTCAAAAACCTCTTTAAAACCTCTTTCTGATCCTAGTTCTTGCCCAAGTGACCTCATATTCCCTGTGAACAATACCTATTTCATTCTCCCAGAATATATGTGGATGTTAAGACATCATCTCATCCTATCAGTACCCCATATATATCCCACTTTTCCTCCAAGGAGCTCAAGGTGGTATATACGTTTCCTCATTTTATCTTCACAACAACCCTGCGAGGTAGTTTAGGCTGGGGCAGTGACTGGCCCAAGCTTCAGGCTAACTGGGGATTTGAACCCTGGCTCTCCAGGTCCTAGTCCAATACTTTAACCACTGTACCACACTGGCCTTCCTTGGAGGAACAAAATTAGGTTAAGGATATGGGGGACACACTCTTTGAGGCACAGCTCCCCTGATTCCAATTTCTCACCCCAACTTTACCATAGAATGTGGGGATGGAAAGGTAAACTCCTAATCTCCATCAGTGATATATGGCAATTGTTGCGATTGCTGAGGTTTCAGGGCAGACAGTTAGGAATCTAACTGACATCATCTATCTCTATTGAAAAATTGGCAATCTGATCCAGGAAGGCATCATCCAAGTATTCTGACTGGCTTGGCAGTCTGTAGCAGAGCCCCACAATGATGCTGTTATTATTTCCTTCTCTTTTTGTTTTTCCTTAAATACTCTCAAGGTGGACCAGTGTATTTGTAACTACGCCAGCCATGGCAATGGCTCGCCTCTCCAAAAGGATATGGGAGAACGTCTTCCATGTTCCCTGTGCCGGGAAGATTTTGGGCATCACGTGGCAGGACAGAGTCTCAAACAAAGATACGCTCTTCCAAGCCTACATTCCCAGCATGTTCGTAATCCCGTCTCAGTGACGCCTACGCTGGCTTGGTCATGTACACAGAATGGAAGATGGCCGGATCCCCAAGAATGTGATTTAAGTGGAGCTGGCTTCAGGCCTGTGGGTTGACCAACTCTGCATTATAAAAATGTCTGCAATTGGGGCACGAAGGCTGGCAATATTAAGTGTGCCGTGTGGGAATCCCTTGCAGATGAGTACTGTGCCTGGAGACAAGGCAGTCAGGTTGTGTGTCCAGGCTCCAGATCAGTGGCCAGAGGAGGAACGGCCACTGGGAGGAGCACAGACAGAAGAAACGCCTTGGTGAACCTGTAACAGTGAAACTGGACGGTTTCACCTGTCCCACCTACAATAAGACATCTATATCCATATCAAGTGGGTATGACGATTGACTTTACCCCCGATGGCGCAGGTGGATGGCAACAAAATACTCTCAAGCAACTCTCCATCCTCAAACCCATGGAATACTCTGTGTGTGTGTGTGTGTGTGTGTGTGTGTGTGTGTGTGTGTGTACACACACACACATTTCTTCCACATAATGCAATTTCTCCTCCCCTGCTGCTGGGTCTATTCTTTTTGAATAAGTTATACAGTGGTACCTTGGGCTCTCGAACTCAACCTGTTCTGGAAGTCCGTTCAAATTCCAAAACGTTCAAAAACCAAGGTGCGGCTTCTGATTGGCTGACTGGTCCCAGAAACAATGCCAACAGCCGAAACGGATGTTTGGCTTCTGAAAAACGTTCACAAACCGGAACATTTACTTCCGGGTTTGCGCTGTTTGGGCGCCAATTTGTTCATCAACTAAGCCGTTCGGGAAACAAGGTACCACTGTATGTTTCACTTTCTCTACATTCCATCAGGTTTCAGTAACACCAATTGAATCATGCTGACCTTCCTATTGAGTAGTAGTAGTAGTAATACAGTAATAATATGATTATTTATACCCCGTCCATCTGGCTGGGTTTCCCCAGCCACTCTGGGCAGCTCCCAACAGAATATCAAAAACACAATAAAACATCCAAACATTAAAAACTTCAGGGCTGCCTTCAGACGTCTTCTAAAAGTCAGATAGCTGTTTATTTCCTTGACATCTGATGGGAGGGCGTCCCACAGGGCGGGCGCCACTACCGAGAAGGCCCCCTGCCTGGTTCCCTTTAGCTTCACTTCTCGCAGTGAGGGAACCACCAGAAGGCCCTCGGATCTGGACCTCAGTGTCTGGGCTGGACGATGAGGGTGGAGACGTTCCTTCAGGTATACTGGGTGCATATGCTTCTCTCCCATATTCTGTGCTTTCGCACAGACACTGCAAACCATGGGTTCTACACTCCAGTCTCCGCCTAGTTGTTTTCCCTTACATACTGGAATCATAGAACTGTAGTGCTGGAAGGAACCCTGAGGGCCAATTAGTCTGACCTCCTGCAAAGCACTTTCTGGGTTAAGAGCCAGATGTGCCCGTTGTCAGTCACTCACCAGTACCTGTTGCCGTGCTATCTTCTAGTATTACATTGCCTATTGCACCGCCCTTCCCTTCAGGATACTGTTTAAAGCAGGCATCCCCAAACTGCGGCCCTCCAGATGTTTTGGCCTACAACTCCCATGATCCCTAGCTAACAGGACCAGTGGTCAGGGATGATGGGAATTGTAGTCCAAAACATCTGGAGGGCCAAAGTTTGGGGGTGCCTGCTTTAAAGCCTTCCTGAGCAGGTTTGCAAGACTTCTGCCAAACATATGCCTCCCTCTGGGCCAGGGCAACTCGTCCCCGGCCAGAAGGCATTCATCATGGAAGAACAGACCAAGAACCCAAGAGTCAAACCTTTTGCAATGGCGCCACCAGTCAGTCACTTCAAACATTCTTCTCTCTCTCCCTGAGCATTGATAACCAACAGGAAGAAATGATTAAAAACACCTCACAATAGATTCAAAACTCTGTCTAGAAGCAGACATTTGTTCCCACATGCCTCAACAGGGAGGGAAAGTGGTCGGTGGACTAGCTTCCTGGCACAATCTGGACATCTCTTGCAATTAAAAATACGATTTTCCTCTGCCTCTGCTTGGCAATGGGCCAGGGCTCAAACTTCATACCGTTTCACAGCCCATGGCTTGCTAAGCACCGTGTTGATAGCTCCTATTTTCAATTTTTATTTATACCTACTTTCCCAGATGGAAAAGCTAAGGGCTAAAGTAGACACGAGAAGAGATCTGCTTGTTAAAACGCAGAACTTAAGAATATAAAGATGAGGCTTATTGGATTAGCCTACCAAGTCCAAACTAGTGTTTGTAACCATAGTTCTCCAAATGCCTCTGTGAAGCCCACTAGGAGGATGTGAATGCAATACACTTTCTGCTTTGTTCCCTGGCAACTGGCATTCAAAGGCACACAGCCTCTGAACATGGGAGGGAGCAAGCAGCCACTGCTCCTAGTATCCATTAATAGCTCACTTTTCCATACATCTGTTCACCTCTCTCTCACACATACACATCTCTCTCTCACAGAAATTATTATTATTATTATCCCTTTGCACCTAAAGCTAGCAGAGATATATAAAGCAAGGGGGCTTTAGGTCTTAACTTCCAAGAGATGCTAATTATATGCTGTGGGTTAAACCACAGAGTCTAGGGCTTGCTGATCAGAAGGTCGGCGGTTCGAATCCCTGCAACGGGGTGAGCTCCCGTTGCTCGGTCCCAGCTCCTGCCAACCTAGCAGTTCGAAAGCACGTCAAAGTGCAAGTAGATAAATAGGGACCGCTCCGGTGGGAAGGTAAACGGCGTTTCCGTGCGCTGCTCTGGTTCGCCAGAAGCAGCTTTGTCATGCTGGCCACATGACCCGGAAGCTGTCTGCGGACAAACGCCGGCTCCCTCGGCCTATAGAGCGAGATGAGCGCCGCAACCCCAGAGTCAGACACGACTGGACCTGATGGTCAGGGGCCCCTTTACCTTTACCTTTTCGATTATGATTACATATCATTATTATTTATTACTTCCTCCCCCGCGATTACTCTTGGTAGCAAAGTATATAGGGAAGGAAACCTGAAAACCTCCTCTCCCTTGCCAGGATCTTGAAGAGCGCTCCCACTTGCATGCAGCAAGTCTTAGGGGCCAATGGGAGCCTTTCTCTAAGCCTATCAAATGGGATGGGGGGGAGGCTACGCTTGTAATTAAATAAAGAAAAACTGACTGCAAGCAATGAGATTAGTGTCAAGTATAGTTAGGCCCTTAGGAGCAACCTCAGCATTATCAAATAAATTTAACTCTTTGGATTCCAGCCTACAATTAGTTCTGTGTACAGTTTAGCCCCAATTTGGATACTTGCAGTTCCATCTCTAATACTGGGCATATTTGTAATCATTGCTTGAATAAAACACAGCATTTATACTTTTTTAAAAAAAAACCTCACACATTATGATTTTCTCGCTAAGTTTATACATGCGTAATGCATTTCCATGTTCATTCCGGGACAATCCTGTTTACATTTACTTGGAAGTAAGTCCAAATGGTGTTTAACTCATGAGTGGCTTGCTTCCACTTGCTTAGGGAAGTTTTTAATGTTTGATGTTGTACTGTTTTTAATATTCGGTTGGAAGCCGCCCAGAGTGGCTGGGGAAACCCAGCCAGATGGGCGGGGTATAAATAATAAATTATTATTATTATTATTATTATTATTATTCCATGGAACAGGATTACCACACTAAAACAGTATATTAAACTGAGGTTGGAAAGAAATTGAGTACATCCGTCATTCAGTCAAACAAAATCTTAGCTGGTTAAATACTCGACTAATTTGACAGTGGAATAAAAGCGAATTGTTCCGAAGCAAAAACAGGCTTCCTATGTGCTGTCACCGTAGCAGCCATTATTTTGGAAGAAGCCTCTTCTCCTCTGTAAGGAAGGGGGGAATTCCTCGAGAGGGAACTTTTGCAGATACCTGCATTAAATAAAATACTTGAAATTTATTGTTGCTCAATTAGCCAGGGTACCTTTTTAGGCAATCACTTGGGAGAATGGGGTGGGGAGAGAAATGTGACCCTGCTAGATTCTGCTGGAGCTCTCAGTGCTTTTCACGACTATTGGCTACGACTACGATATCCTTCTAGGATGCCTTGCAAGGATGAGATTAGGAGGCACTGTTTGGCAGTGGTTCCACTTGTACCTGCGAGGCTGATCCCAGAAGGTGTGCTGGGAGACTTGATGTTCCACCCAATGGCCATTGGCTTCCAGGACACCACAAGGTTCCATCTCGTCTCCCTTGCTTTTCAACATCTACATGGAAACAGTGGGAGAAGTTATCCAAAAGTTTGGGCTGGAGAATCATACGTTTGTGGCACCTCTCAGGGTTTTTTTTTAATCTTCCATTGTGCGGAGGCAACAGAAGCAACACACAATTGATTCAGGAATGAGCGAGATAAACAAACGGAACTTGAACCATATAAGGTGGAGGCGCTATTGGAAATTTGTGCGAGGATTTTTTAACCTACAGTATTCTGAACGGGACTGCACTACTTCTGAAGCAGCGGGAGCGTAACTGGAGCTGGTTGTCTATCTTGTTTCATTGATTTAAAGTGCAGGTGCTGACCTTTAAAGCCTTAAAGGGCATCATAGAAGCCAGGTTGGTTCATATGGGAGTTTTTGAAATAAAATGTGGTGCCCCCCCCCGAAACTCCCATATGAACTCATGAAATTTAGGCAAATGGGGGAGAAAAATGCAGTCTTCTCAGTTGTGGCCCGAAGACTGTGGTATTTATTCTCTCCCAAGTGAAATCCGCTAGGCTCCCTCTTATTTTTACAGACAAGCAGGATGAAAATATTAGACTGTCAATATTATTTATGGAGAGATGAGAGGAAATCCATTTTCCTGACCCACAACTGAACTGACGCACTGGGGAGTAATCCAGAGACAGAGGCATTTTTACCCATTTCAGGGTGGATGCAAATACACTTATCTTTTCCCAGTCATCAGAGGCATGTGAAGTCTCTGGATCCCCAGAATTGAATGCAGCGCGGAGCCGAGGTGGGTCCGTTCTGCAATTCCCCTTCAAAACAGTGTTATCAAATGTTATCTCCTCTCCTAGCTCAGAGAAAACCTTTTCTGCCAGTTTGAAGCAGAAGAAGTCAGCAATGCACAGTGCCAAATGGCTGGTAGCTGTGCAATCACAAATTCTCCTCTCTCCCTGTCCCCCTCCACAGTCCTCAGAGCAGTTTTGCCATTTGCTATGAACTTCAGTTTTCCTTCAGTAAAAGAAATATGTACTGTATATTAAAATTAAAAAGCAGGCAAGATTGCTGGTAGAACGGAGGCAAAAATAAAAGACCGAAAAGGCAACCAGTAAGTTCTGGACACTAATCGACAGCTAGGGGGGGGATGCACCTAAGCCCCTACCGAATGGGACCCTGAAGGTCCCATTTCTCAATTGTATAGATCTTTCCTGCATATAATGTGCAAGGCTGGATTTTCTAAGGAAATGAGCAACCCGCGCTTATTTGCTGCTCATAATCAGGTGGCAGGGAGGGGGAGGATAAACTGTCTGGAATAGTCACCGATAATTAGTGCTTGCTGCAATTTGTGTGCATGAGCTTTAACAGGGCACAGTTGATCTGTTTAACTAGCAAGCATTTGGCCTTTACAAGAAGATGCTGGTACTCATATAACGCTTTGAGTGATCACTATGGACATTTATAACTGCTAGTTAGTCAGGCAAGATATCGCGGTCCAGGCAGGCTGGTAGCGTGTCCTCTCAGGTCTGTGGTGAAAAAGCACCTCTCTCTGAGCTCTTGCACCAGTTGGGGGAGGCGCCTGTCATATGAGACGCGCACAGAGCACATGTAAAGGAGGCATGCACACCCAAAGGAAATATCTCCCCTCCCTGCCACAATATGTGTGCACGCACAGAGTATGTAGCGGTTTGAGCACACCTGCCAGAATGGAATGTGCATGAATTTGTTCTCCGATTGCAAAAGCTAACTCGAGGCCGCAGTGGCTGCATGCTCTTGGCTGCAGGAGCTTCCCCCTGAGGCCACTTGCCAACTTTGCACCTCCGCGAAGCTAAAGCTGCAACAGTCCCCGCTTCGCTGACCCTGTCTGCTCGTCTCTCCAGCCTCCAGCCACGTCCCTGGGAAATGCGGGGCGGCAGCAGACTCCTAGACACAAGGCGACTTTTTCTGTCCGGCAGCTGCTCTGCTCTTCAGACATGCTGCCCCCTCCCCCAAGCGCAGCGAGGCAGGCTCGCCCGTCCGCTGGGCTTTCCGGCAGTAGGAGAGTGGCAAGCAATGCTCGCCTGGTTTGCAGTCACGTGTGAACGCTGCCCGGCGAGGGCTAAAAGGTGCACGGACCGGCACTTGCGAAATCGAGTTCTGCGCCGAGCCGCAGGAAACTCGCGCAAAGGTCACTTCGCCAAAGTTTCCTTGCCCCGCTGGTGCGGAGTGACTCCGAATCGCTGGCGAAGGAGGAAAGGGAGGTGCGCACCTTCCGCAGAGGGACCTTGCTGCGCGCCGGAGGCGTTGCTCTCTTTTCTCCCACCCGCGAGCGGCCACATGCCGGGGGTGGGGGGAGAGCCTAGCCCCCGAGCGGGGAGGCGATCAGGCCGGCTTCGCTTGACCCGGAAAGGCGTCCCATCGGCCCGCAGAGGGCCCTTCCCTCTCGCGCGCATCTGCGCGCTCCGGCTCGGCAAGGGAGATGCAGCCGGGCGCGCCGTCGGAGCAGCCGTCGGCGCTGCGGAGAATGGAGCATCCGCCGCCTCCCCCAATCCCCCTGCTGTGCACCGGGAGATGCGGGGGGGGTGAGTTAAGGCGATAGTTTCCGGTTCTTTCCCACCCCCATGTTCGCAACCGCGATCGCACTTACCGGCCATTGTCCCGTAGACCATCTGCGTCCAGGGCTGGTCTTTGAGCCCTCGGAAGGCGGTGTTGGGGATCCTCTCCATGATGCCCTCGTAGAAGATGCGGCGCACCACTTCCTGCTCGGAAGGGTGAAACTCCCTTATACAGACGCTCCCCTTCTTGTCCTCGCCGTCGGGCGCGGGACTCGGCGGCTGTGGCTGCACCGCGGCGGGCGAGGGCGATCCGGCCCGAGAGGAGGGCCACATCTGAGCGGACGAGGAGACGAGCAGGCTCTCCTTTTTGGCTCCTGAAATCGAGTCATGGTCTTCCGCCACTATCTTAGTCTCACAAACCATTTTGGGAGACAGACAATGCATGCAAACCGACCAAGGAGGGGGGGAAAGGGGGCTTAGGAAATGTCGAAGGAGGAGGGGGGAGAAAAGGAAAAGGGGAAAAAAGGGGGGGAGCTTGCCTGCCAAGAGGCTGCTCTACGCTAGCAGCTTTTTTTAATGGTGCGGAGGCGGTGGCGAAGGGAGAAAAGAGCTCCGCCGCATTTTGGAGAAGTATTTATAATGCAGCAGAGCCGATACCGCTTGCAAGGGGGTCCCCCCCGGGTCCTAGCGCCCTTTCCCCATTGGTTGGCGAGGGTCGCCGCGCGCGCGCTCGTTCGCTGGCTGGTGGGGTCGGGGGCGTGGCGGGCCGGGGGGACGCCTCCTCTCCCGGTGCTCTGGTGGCAAATTACTACAGGCTTCCTCCCCCGTCCCCCCCCCCGCCGGCTTTGATGTCACCTTTCAGCGCTCCGAGTTTCCTGCTGAGCCTTACAGAAATCCTGTGCCAAACTGTTAAGATGTGGCGCCTCGCCGGGAAGACGAATGCGACTGACATCGCTTGCCGGGGTGGGGTCGGATGGGGGGAAGGTGAGAATGCTCGGGGGGCTGGCCGAGGGGGCTGCACCATCCAGCAGCTTGTCGTGTTTCCACTTGAAACGACGCTCCAGCCAGGGAAAGGGAATCTAGGAACAGAATGCTGCAAACGAACTGCATTCTTCATTTCAGCGCGAGGACATGCATACAGTATATATGTGTGTGTGCGAGTTTTGCTTTCTGTGAACGATGGGGAGAGAATTTATTCATAGCGCGTTTATTATACGAATGCACACTTCAGATACAAATCAGATCCGCAGCCCCCCCTCTCTTTTGCAAATTAAAGGCTCTGCATTAATTTCCTGCCGTGGGGATATGGAAGATGAGATTTGTGGTAGCCCAGAGCGGGTAGTGGTGCTCTCCAGATGTGGTAGGAGGACTAATTCTTAAGCCCACCACCACTGATCATCGGCCACGCTAGCAACATCTGGAGCTGCCCCTGGTCCAGAGTCCACATGCAGCAAATCCCCCGCGCCCTTGACTAGCCCGGATCCGTTCGCGTCCATTCGGAAGTTAATCCATTCAAGGTGAGCGCGCGTACGGGATGGCGGCGAGAGCCTCGTCTGAAGGGTTCCTTTAGAATCCGTGCCCCTCTGAGGGATGATGAATCCCTCCCCGTGGGGTTCCCGCGGGTGAAAGTGACATCGCCTTTCTCTTCCGCGCAGACCCCGATCCCAGCTGCTCTCTCCTCCTCCTCCTGCTCCGCGGTGATTGGATGAGTCATTCACCACTGCGGTAGTTCAGAAGCGGCTGTTAACACTTTCCTGCACTTGCGCGCAAAAATCCCCGGGGCTCGTCGCTGCTGCCCGCTGCTCCACAAGGCTGCGGAGAGAGCCGGGTGAGAGGCAGGCTCACGGCGACGAGGAGCACCCTCTCCGCGCGTGGCGAAGGCGGGCTTAAGAAAGAGCGGGGCGGGTTGTTTTCTTTATTTAAAAAAAGGTTACCAAGCAGCCCCGCTATCCTTTCTTTCCCCTCTATGCCCAGCAGAAATCTCGCTGCGTCACCCGCAGCAGGACGGCATTTTTTGGAGAGCCGGAGACGTTTGCGAGCCCAAAGGCACAGGGGCGATGAGAAGCTCGCGCCTCCCTTTGTCTCCTCAGGAAACACATCCCGGACTCTCCTCGCTCGCCCGTCAGAAATCAGCTCTCCAAAGCGCCGGCTCTCCTTTCTCTGTTTGCGCTCGCTCGCCGGAACGAAATCAGGAAAGCCTCCTCTTCATGGGCCGCTTTCCCGCTCGCTCGGGAAACCATTTCTCCGCTCCCGTGGGGTGGTAGGACCACGAGTAGGCTAGCTAGGGATGGACAGGGCGCTGGGAGAGCGAGGCGTCGCCTGAGGCAGCAAGGTGCTGCTGAGGCGACGCCGAGTTGCGCGGGCCGGCCTCCCCAGCACGCCCTTTAGCGCGCCTGCTTTTCCTCAGAGGCTGCAGAAAAACACTCGAAGACCGGTCCGCTCTTAGTGGGCCGAGCGGAATCTCATCCTTTGCCTCAGGCAGCCCGCCCTCTGCTCGTCCCACGTCCCAGTCAGCCAGCCACGGGGATGCCCCCCGTCACTTTCCTTCCAGCGTCCTTTGGGACGGAAAAGAACAAAAATCACCGGCGAGGAAGGGGCGATTACTTCGGGATGACGGAGGAGGAATGGAGGGAGGGTCTTTTTCTTCTCCCCTCCTTCCGTAAAGATGAGCCTTATTGGATGAGCCGCCTCTTCCCCGCCGCTTTACCTGCGCCTTCCTTGCCCCCGCCCCCCCTCCTCCTCTAGTATGTGGCCCACTTTATTTCTGCCGCAAAATCGAGCGCTAAAACGTCGCCGCCCTCCCCACTCCGTCTTCCCCAGGACTGTACCACTCCAGGTGACGCAGGGGTGCCAACTTAAATAAAATATGGGGGGCAGGGGGCAAGGTAAGCCCCACCCCGCACAATCGACCACAAGACGCAGTGCTTGCGCTCCATTTGGATGGCGATGCCCATCAACTTTGGGGGAGAGGGAAGCCCTCTCAAATATTTTATTGGGGGGGGCGAAGGGACCTCGGCCCCTAGGAGCTGGCTCCTATGAGCACGTCCGAAAACGCCCAGCCCCCTGGAAGCCCAACCTGTCGCCTGCTTTAACCTGCTTTAATTTCTGCGCTGTAGAGTCTCTCCCCCCCCCCTCATTCCCCGCGCTCAGCTCCGCTCGGCTGGTCTCCGCGCCCTCCAGTAGCTGACAGGCAAAGGCGTGTGCCAGCAGGCGCGCGCGCGCGCGGAGCTTTGGTGGGGGTTCCGAGCCCCGTCGCCTGCTTAGAGAGGATGCGAAGCTCGCGCGGCGCTGCAGCGGCTCCCCTGCAGACGGGAGAGGGCGTGGGGTGGGGAGGGCGCCGAGCCTGCTTCTTTGCGGAGGAGCAGCAGAAAGTCGCCTCCTCTCCCGGACGGGGAGCATGCGCCTTGGCAGGGGGCGCTGCCAAGATGCTGCTGCTGCTGCTGCCGCGGGATGTAGGGGTCTTCCTCAGGCAGGGAAGGCGGTGCGGACCCTTTTCCAGGGAGGAGGAGCCGCCCGCGGCGGAGTACTTGGCGGCGCCCGCGTGCGCTGCAGTGCTGGTAACCAGGCGACGGCGGGGGAAAGCGCTGGTGCGCCGCCGCCGCAAGGCAATCCGGGCGCAGGTGAGGGAGGCAGGGATGCCACCGGATTAATGAACAATAGCGAAGCGCGGCCCGGAACCGAGCGGGCTACTCTGGCTATAGAGAGAGGGACGTGGACATCGGGTGGACTGGGAGGGGGCGGAGAAGGCATTCTAACGCACCTCTGCTGGAACCGGACATATAGGAGCCAACTCCTAGGGCAGGCATAGGCAAACTCGGCCCTCCAGGTGTTTTGGGGGACTACATCTCCCATCATCCCTGACCACTGGTCCTGTTAGCTAAGGATGATGGGAGTTGTAGTCCAACAGCAGCTGGAAACCCAAGTTTGGGAAGCTCTGGGCTAGTGATTACAACTACTTGCCTCTCTTTCTCTTATTCTTCTCCTGTGCTAATGCTTGTGCAGTCCTGTCAGACCTGGGCAGCTATGTTTTGGATGTGGAAGAGTAAGGATAATAAGGGCGACATCCACTGTGTGTCTGCTTGCAAGCAAGCTTTGGGGGTTTTTTAGTACAAAGTGCGTTCAGGGCCGAGTTTGCCTATGCCTGTCCTAGGGGGCCAAGGTCCCTTCAGCACCCCACCTCTAGCCAATAATTTGAGGGCGCCGTACCTCCCCAAAGTTGATGGGCCAGTGGTGTGAGCACGCCGCTTCTTGTAATCGATTATGCAGGGCGGGGTTTATCTGCCCCCTGTGGGAATGTTCAGGGTGGCAGGAGAGGAGATATTGTTTATTAACGGTAATCTCCTTCCTAACTTGCGCCAGCAAGTTCCTTTACTTAGCAGACCGAGTGCATTCCCCTTTACACGGTGGATAGCTGGTTGCAGGCTTGTGTAAGCCTCTCACTATTATACAATTCAATCTGTCTCAGACTGAATTGTGAATTCCTGGTAAGTTCCCTTGAATCCCTCTTAAAAGAATAAAGACACCACATTCTTATTCAGAGTTAATAAAAGAAGTTTAGTCACATCAGTTCACAGTTGGATTCCTGAAGGCAGACTTAGTTACAAATATGCACATATGGGGGAATAATCCCAGTGCTTCTGCTAGCTGAAAAGCAAGCAGAGCATTCCTAGCTAAAAAGCTGGTCGAACATAGAAGGAAGTCCAGAGAGAGAGAGTGCTGCGTGCCTCGTCCTTTTGTTACGTGGACAGGTTAGGTCACGCCCACCTTCTATCACATGCAAGAGGAAGGATGTTCCAGCCAGGAGGAACAGGAAGTTTTGACTGGCTGGGCCACATTCCCTCGCATGTCTTGTCTAGCATTACAAGGAATGTTGTACTTGACTGCTCCTCATGAATCACATCCCACACACATCCCCCCCAATATTCTATTCAAGCTGGCACCCCTTGACATGATAGGTATATCTGCCCTCTCGGCCAATTGGTAATAATTGGGTCAGCAGTAATTCGTAATGAATCCCTATTTATTTGACTTCTTAAAAAAACACGAAAGCCATTCAGAACTATTCCCTAAGGGTCCTCCTGCCTTGCCTGCAGCTGTTCTAACTGCTTGATCTTTTTTAAAAAGAAAAGCTGATGACTGACTGCACGACTGAGGCAGGTGCAGAAACTTGACACAAACAGGTGTAGATCTTGATTTATTTATTTGTTTGTTTTAATGCAGCTCTTCACTGTTTATTTTTAACACATATCACCTGAAATCTAAGTCCAGGGTGTCCAACAAGCCAGTGTGGCTTAATGGTTAAGAGTGTTGGGCTATGACCAGGGTTCGAATCTCCACTCAGCCATGAAGCTGCCTAGGTGACCATCTCTTAGCCTAACAAGGTTGTTGTGAGGATGAAATGGGGAGGAGGGGAACTGCGTACACCACCTTGGAAGATAAATGTAATAAATAAGAGATATTTTGGCTGAAATCTGGGGCTGTGTCTCCAAACCCCCTTGATTAGGAACAAATTAGGATCATGCTAGCAGGATTTTCCAACAGTATGGATTTTCAAAACAGTATTCCAAGTTCTGTAGTTACCACTGTGAGAAATGGTCACATTATTAGTCTGTTGCTGCAAAAACAATAAAGTCTTGTGTCACCAAAAAGACTAACAAATACATCGTTGCAAACATTTACGCTGCAATAAATTTGTTAGTTTTTAAATTGCCACGGGTCTCTGTGTTGTAAGTTTTTTAAGACTGCTTCTGCTAAGACTGCAGCCCCATATAGCCCCATATAACCCCATAGTCGTCCATACTGTTTAAGTAAACAGAGCATTGTGTTTGCAGGTTGTAATTTATCAAAAATTCAAAATTTCAGGGTCCATAGGTTTTTTTTTGCCTTTCATTGCATGTCAATTATTTCCCCTGGTCTGATGCTTATAAAACAGTATAATCGTCGTTCTGCAGATTGCTTAATTTGCATAGTTTATGCAAATCAATGTGGAAACATATACTGTATTTCATCATCCTATTCTATTTATAACCATAGCCCACTCTGATCATTAGTGCTACCCTGGAAATGTTTTACCACTTAATTCTGCTGGTATAATTATACTAGGATATAATGGAGCCCTTGGAAGTGGCCTTGATTTATTGACTAGGTATCTATTAATCAAATTCATGTGTTGTTGAGTTGTTGTTCTGGGAGTACCAGTATGTTCCTTCCAAGCCAGGGGTCCCCAAACTTACCCGGCTTTGGGCCAGATGCCCGCCCCAGCGATTGCGTGGTGGGCTGGAGGGTGGGGGAGCGCGTGCGGGGGTGGGGGAGCGCGCACATGCGCAAACGCTATTTCTGGCACACTTCCGACCTGGAAAGTGCTGGAAATAGTTTGTGCGCATGTGCAGAAGCCTCCTCCCACCCGGAAGTACACCGGAAATGACGCTTGCGCGCGTGCACAAGCTATTTCCGTTGCTTTTCCGGGTTGGAAGTCGGCAGCCGCACCGCACCGCGCCGCGCCGGTAAGAGCGGGTGGCGGCAGCGGGTGGCGGGGGCATAAAAGAGCCTCGGGGGCCGTATGTGGCCCCCGGGCCGTAGTCTGGGGACCCCTGTTCCAAGCCAACAGTGGTGTGTGTCCCAGTTTTGACTGTTGCAAAGAAGTCTAGAAACAGGAAATGAGATGTCTTGAAGATCTCATGCAGCTTTATGAGATAACCATCGGTGTTAGTCTTCTTATCACTTCCTGAGGTGGAGGGAAGGTTGTGCGCATGCTAGCCTGGTGGCTGGCCTGCTGCAGATTGGACTGCTGTTTGATGGAAGGGCAAATATCACTCTTTGATAATTCCTTGGTGTTATTTGATTTGGGACTGAGGTTCCCTTTAAGGAGCCCATGGCAGACCCAGGGGAGTGTTATGAGAGCAGTGCCCATAGAGAACACAAGCCTTACAGACCTTAAAAGTTTGTCCTTCTGAGGAATGGGAAAGATTATGGAAAACTAAATTTGTTTTCCATAATCTTTCCCATTCCTCAGAAGGTTTACAGATTGTATATTATTAAGAGAAAATTATTTGAAAATGATATATAGATGGTATATCACACCGGGAAAAAATGCAAAAATGTATAAAACAGTATCTATGATATGTTGGAGATGTAAAGAGAAAGATGGTACTTTCTTTCATGTATGGTGGGAATGCAAGAAGGTTAAAGAATATTGGGAAATGATATATAATGAATTGAAAAAAATGTTGAAAAAACCTTTGTTGAAAAAACAGAATCTTTCCTGCTCAGAAAGATTTTAGATCATGATATAAGAGAGGAAAATTGGAGTTTGTTTATGTATGCGACGACGGGTGCAAGAATTTTATTAGCACATGTATGGAAAACAGAGAAAACGCCAACAAAGGAAGAATGGCAAGTCAAGCTTATGGAATACGTGGAACTGGCTAAGCTGACAGAGGGGATACATGAGAGACACAACCACATAAATGGTTCCCACTTCAAAAAATAGTGGGAACCATTTATAAACTATATAAAAAGACAGTATAAAGATTTGGACCCATTGGCAGGTTTTGACTATACAGTATAAGAGGTAAAATCAGCAGGGTATAGAATTTGTTTAATAAATCAATATGGAAATACGGGGGAAGCCAAAGGGGGGGGGAAGAGAAATATGGATATATAAATTGTTCAAGTAGATTTGTGGAAAATCTGTTCTAATTAGAAAATTCAATTAAAAAAATTAAAAAATTGTCCTTCTGATTTGAGGCAAGAGTTTATTTTGGAAGAGGGATAGGAGGAAGAGGAGGAGTTTGGACTTGATACCCCACCTTTCACTCCCCTCAACGCGGCTAACAATCTCCTTTCCCTTCCTCCCTCGCAATAAACACTCTGTGAGGTGAGTGAGGCTGAGAGACTTCAGAGAAGTGTGACTAGCCCAAGGAGGAGCAGGGAAGTGAACCCGATTCACCAGATTACAAGTCCACTGCTCTTAGCATAGGCAACCTTTGGCTCCCAGATGTTTTGGAACTACGACTCCCATGATCCCTAGCTAACAGGGCCAGTGGTCAGGGATCTGTTCTTGTTGGCTCAGGTTCTTGTTAATAAGGGATAGGGGTAAAGGCAATCCTTATATGTTAACAGGAGCCTTGTTTATTCCCTACCCGACACTGTCAGTTTCCCCAGAACCATAATCTCCTGGGGACTCCAGCCTTCTCAAGTATGCCCACTTTGACCTGCGTGTCCTATTCCCTACCCTTGTCCTTGTGTGTACTTTGCAGGAAAAAACACTCAGTAATTCTGCACCAAATTATTGGAATTTCTGCACTAAGAAAAACTGAATTCTGCAGCCTGTATAGATTATGCCAGTCAAAGAAGTTCGCACACACAGTTTTCCAACATCGTTCTGCTTTTGCTGCCCTCCACCAAGACCAATGAAAATTTTATTCACTCTCCAGCTGATGAGCTTTCACCTGCCTTCACCCTTATGGTTTCCAGCCTACCTTTGCAGCTATCTGCAAATTTTGATGAAGTACAATGACCAAAGAATGAGAAAAGAAAATAATTGAGGGAAAGAGGGGATAAATACTGTAAATGTATATGGAATAGTTGAACCAAGGACGGACACACACACACTCCAACCCCCCCCCCAAAAAACCCTCAGCTTTTAGCCCATGAAATAGCTAAAGATCAGAGGAAATCAGGTAGACACGGTGTCAGAAAGCAAGAGACCATCTCTGAAGGATATCTTTGTGGGGTGTGGGAAGGGCAAAATGTAGGTTGAAAAGGGTTTAGGTGGGAGATGACAGAATAAACTGGATTGTAAACATGCTTTTGAGGAGTTTATGCTGCCCTGAGCTCTCTGGAGGAAGGACAATGTAATGAGAGTGACACAACGCATAATAACATAACATAAACATAACATAAAATAACATAATATAACATAACATAATATAACACAATCTAACAAAAACATAACACCACATAACCTAACCTATATTTATATAACAAAATATAATTAACATAAATATGCAAAACTTGAAAAAATCATAATTCCAAAATCATAATTCCAAAGTTATATCATCCAAACCCATAAAGAAACCAAATAAACAAACAGAAAAAAGAAGTCTTCTTAATCTTCTTAGTTCCCTTATACCATTCTTTAGTTTGTCTCATAAGATCTGTGCGGAACATTTATCTTTCTCTTCCCTCTGTTTCACAATTGCACTCAACTAAAGCCTCTAATTGTCTCTCTACTATCTCTTCTCTTATGTCACTTCCTCTAACTGAATCTCAACGAAACATAATTCCGGCCTTTGCTCTATGTGCTCCTTTTCTCTTTTTGCTTTCTTTCTTTCTCTCTCTCCTCCTACACAGGCATGCAACTGGTGGCGTGATTTCGATATTTCCCTTTCCTTCTTATAAAGAGCCAAACTATGTGCAAAAGTGCAGAAGGCACTGAACAGAGCCAGCTCAAGACATTTTGCTGCCTGAGGCAAACCAGAAAACAGTGTGCCCCCCCCCCCGGGAACTGTAGTTTGTTAAAGGGGCTGGGTTGGGAATATCAGGCTCTGAGACCAAATGCAGCCCTCCAAACCTCTCTGTTGGGGTTAAGACCATCCTGCTTTGCACCCTCCTTGAGCTGAGTTTTTTTTTTTTTACTGACTAATGCAGGGTTCCCAAACTAAGGCCCGGGGGCCGGATGCGGCCCAATCGCCTTCTCAATCCAGCCAGGTTCCAGGAATCAACATGTTTTTACATGAGTAGAATGTGACCTTTTATTTAAAATGTTTCTCTGGGTTATTTGTGGGGCCTGCCTGGTGTTTTTACATGAGTAGAATGTATCCTTTTATTTAAAATGCATATCTGGGTTATTTGTGGGGCATAGGAATTTGTTCATATTTTTTTTCCAAAATATAGTCCGGCGCACCACATGGTCTGAGGGACAGTGGGCCGACCCCCTGCTGAAAAAGTTTGTAATGTGTCTGTGGGTGGTAATGTGTCTGTGGGTGGAGAGCGGGAACTTGCCCCCCCTTTCCATTCCACCAGCTGACCTCTCTCTCACCTTTGCACCATGGACGCTGCTCTCTTGAAAAGCTGTGAGCTTGCCTGTGGAGGGGGGCAACTGGAATGTGTGTAGAGGGGGGAAACCAAGATGATCAAGGGTTTAGAAACCAAACCTTCTGAGGGCGGTCGAAGGAGCTGGGTATGTTTAGCCTGGAAAAGAGGAGAAGAAGAAGAAGAAGAAGAAGAAGAAGAAGAAGAAGAAGAAGAAGAAGAAGAAGAAGAAGAAGAAGAAGAAGAAGAAGAAGAAGAAGAAGAAGAAGAGTAGTTTGGATTTGATATCCCGCTTTATCACTACCCGAAGGAGTCTCAAAGCGGCTAACATTAACATTCTCCTTTCCCTTCCTCCCCCACAACAAACACTCTGTGAGGTGAGTGAGGCTGAGAGACTTCAAAGAAGTGTGACTAGCCCTGAGGAGGGAGGGACTGAGAGGAGATAAGATTGCCATCTTCAAATATCTGAACAGCTGTCACATGGAAGATGGAGGGCAGGACTCCAACCAATGGCCTCAAGTTACAAGAAAGGAGATTCTGGCTAAATATCGGGAAGAACTTCCTGACAGAGCTGTTTGACAGTGGAACAGACTCCCTTGGGAGGTTGTGGACTCCCTTTCAGCTTTTTAAGCAGAGGTCATGGATGCTTGCATTCTAGGGGGTTGGACTAGATGACCCTCGGGCCCCCTTCCAATTCTACAACTCTGTGATTTTATGAAGCTGCTTTCCAGAGTTGGTTATCACCCAGCTCTTTGCCTGCCCTGGATAGCTCAATTAGTTAGAACATGGTGCTGATAATGCCAAGGTTGGAGGTTCGATCCCTGTATGGGACAGTGACATATTCCTGCCTTGATGATCCTCAGGGTCCCGTCTAACTATGATTCTATGGTTCAGCCTTTCTTGCTTACAAATATTCACATTTTCCATCACCATTTGCGATTACAGATGTCATTGTTTTTAGTGTGTGTGTGGGGGGGTAAGGTAAAGGTAAAGGGACCCCTGACCATTAGGTCCAGTCGTGACCGACTCTGGGGTTGCGCGCTCATCTCGCATTATTGGCCGAGGGAGCCAGCGTATAGCTTCCAGGTCATGTGGCCAGCATGACAAAGCCGCTTCTGGCAAACCAGAGCAACACATGGAAACACCGTTTACCTTCCCGCTGTAGCGGTTCCTATTTATCTACTTGCATTTTGACGTGCTTTCGAACTGCTAGGTTGGCAGGAGCTGGGACCAAGCAACGGGAGCTCACTCCGTCACAGGGATTCGAACCACCGACCTTCTGATCAGCAAGCCCTAGGCTCAGTGGTTTAAGTTTTTAGTGTGTTTTTAGTGTGTGTGGGGGGGGTGGAGGCGACAAAATGTGAATTACGCCCCAGCCAGGGCAAATGCTTCTTCACTCACTAACCCACTTCGGTTAAATGGACAGCAGATAGCATAATTATAGGAACTTCAGACTCTTGCAGAAGCCAGGCTTATAGTCCACTAGAATGTGGGTGTAGAATAGTGAGTGCATTGTTAGAAGTGTTGAAAAGCTTTGATGGGCAGCAAAGTCATGGTGCTGGGCGATGCTGTGCTTTTCAACAGGCCTTGGAAGGCAAGAGACACTTGATACCTTGTTGGAATGGGATATGCCTGTATTGGGCTTTTTTATTTAAGACAGAGATTGCTAGAAGAATGTCAACTGGCTTGAATGAAACAGCATCCCACTTAATGTCATCCGCCATTCATAGCTGCCAAGTTATCCCTTTTTTTAAGGGATTTTCCATTATGCTGAATAGGCTTCCTCGCGAGAAAAGGGAAAACTTGGCAGCTATGCCGCCATTCCATTCAGCGTTTGGTACCGGTAGAAGTGTAACCTTTCACGGCCTGCCTGTGTCAGCACATGCAATGCTTTGGAGCGTTGTTGTTTTAAAAAAACTCTCCGCCAGACTTCTTTTGAACTTTTGCTGAGCTATCTTAGACCCCAGGCTTTCAGACTGCGAGAGGATACCCTTAAGAGGCATATGGAATACCAAAAGAGGGGCATTAATTTCCTAGGAGATGTGAAGGAGTCTTCCTTCCGAAAACCATGGTTTGGCGCTGCAGTCACTCCTGCCTCCGAGAGAGAGAACGATAGCCTTGGATGAAGAAATGCCATGCGAGTGCTTGGAATGAAGTCCCAGGAAGGAGAAGCAGAAAGTCTTGTGGCTCTGTGTTTTAGGGAGATGGGAAAGGGTGGTTTTCAGACCCCACTACATAAGCATAACGAAGTCATCAGTTTATGCGCCGGCGACACCAAAGTAAAAACCAAAACAATACCAGTAAAAAGAAGAAATAGCAGAGCAACACTAATGGCCACCTCTAGAGCAGAAAGTCCGCCATCACCCATCAATCACGGTCTGGCAATGTCACGTTTTCTAATGTTAATGTTTCAGCTTCCTGCACATATATTGAGTTTGTTTTCCTTTGAAGGTCACCACAGAAAGCTCAGTACAGTGGAACCTCTACTCACGACCACAATCCGTTCCGGAGGCCCGTCCGGAAGTCAAAACGGGTCACTCGGAGAGGCGCCATTGTGTGCAGGCACGGGCGGCGATTGCCCGCTTCTGCACATTTGTGAACGGCAGCAAACCCGCCGGTTACTTCCAGGTTTGCCGCAGACGTTGGGCGAAATGGACTTGAGTGGAGGCGGACATAAGAAGAGGTTTCGCTGTATACCTGAAGGAGCGTCTCCACCCCCATCGTTCAGCCCGGACACTGAGGTCCAGCTCCGAGGGCCTTCTGGTGGTTCCCTTTCTTCAAGAAGTGAGGTTACAGGGAACCAGGCAATGGGCCTTCTCGGTGGTGGCGCCCTCCCTGTGGAACGCCCTCCCGTCAGATGTCAAGGAAATAAACAACTACAGTGTATATGACTTTTAGAAGACATCTGAAGGCAGCCCTGTTTAGAGAAGTTTTTAATGTTTGACGTTTTATTGTGCTTTTAATATTCTGTTGAGAGCCCCCCGCAGAGTGGCTGGGGAAACCCATCCAGGTGGGCGGGGTATAAATAATAAATTATGATTATGATTTGCACATACACTGGTTTGAGCATAAGAGATGAAAACTTCACCGCATTAACTTCCAACAGATATCGCTGCTCTATTAGGTTTCCAGGGGCTATTAATGCCATGGTATTTGATTTTCACTGACCGCAAGTCAGACCTCTCTACCTCTCAGACCCAGCTCCAAGACTGCTGGTCTACTGCACATGCGGCATTTTAATGACATCACCTCCAGCTTGGCTGGGATTGGGGTGGGGAGAGAAGGAAAGCATTCAGCCTTCCAGAAGGATCTCCAGGTTTTTTTTTTAGTTTCTGTGGCAGAACATCACCTGTACTTGACCCTCTCTTTAGTTATGCAACCCAAGAGAATTGCCAGGCTACGGTTATCCTCCAGTTCGACCTCATTAGATTGAACAGGGAGGAGGTGAGAGAAGGCTCAGATGCGGGAGGGAAGAATAATGGGGGAAAGAAGAGGAGGACCTTTGTTTTACGAACAGGTTTGCAGGGCTGGAGGACCGCTAAACCCCACGAAGTTCAACTCCAATCTCATTACAATGAAATTGTGAGCGACACTTCAGCACAAAGCATCAGAGGCTGCGATCGTTTGGGGTAGTTTGGTTCAGTTCTTTGGTTACTTAGAGGAGCGTGGGTAAAAGGGGGGGCGACTTTGCTGGTACCCATTAATGTGCAAGAAAAACAGTAAGCATTGTGGTCGTGGTTTTGTTCAATCTAGGGTTATCAATGCCTCTACAATTCACACAGTTGTTGTTGTTGTTGTTTAGTCGTTTAGTCGTGTCCGACTCTTCATGACCCCATGGACCATAGCACGCCAGGCACTCCTGTCTTGCACTGCCTCCCGCAGTTTGGTCAAACTCATGTTCGTAGCTTCGAGAACACTTCGAGATCCCCTTTATGGATCAATGCCTTGTCGTGGCGAAGGGGCTTGAATAACTCAGAGAAACTATGAGCTATGCCAAGCAGGGCCACCCAAGATGGACAGGTCATAGTGGAGAGTTTTGACTAAACGTGATCCACCTGGAGAAGGAACTGGCAAGCCACTGCCAAGAAAACTCCATGGACAAAGACAACAGGCATATAATTCACACAGTATGAATGATTAAAAAGGATGCACTTAAAATCTTAATAGAGAAAGGTGAATAAGATTTAACAGGCATTAGCGAAACCTAGTGAAAGAAGACTCATTTTTTGAATGTAGGGTTTGGAAGTTACAATTTATTGAAAGGGAACAGACCAAACACGAAGGGGGTTGCATTATTTACAACAGATGTGTTCACATGCAAGGAAATACATGAAGACAGAAGATCGATTGACAGACGAGTTGTCCCAAGAGCCCAACAGCCAAGCTGATTTTTGCAGGAATCATGGAGAACTTTTGTCATGCAGCAGATCTGCCCTACCTGCCCCCCTCCTGACGTCACATATGACATCAGGTGTGAGGCAGGTGGTTCAGGAATACAGCCTCATGAGCCCATTTGGGGGACCCAGGCCAGGCCAAATTTGGCCCGTGGGCAGACATTCCTCACCCCCGACCTAAGGAAAATTGGGCAGCTGCATCGAAAGAACTTTCTGATGGAATTTAGATTTGAAAGGGTCATACGTAGCAAAACCGAAGGAGGGGAAAACCATCAAAATAAGTACAAAGCTCGTGGGGAAAGTGTCTGGAGTGTATTGACTATCCTAGACTGACAATATGGGATAGGATAGGCAATAGAAGGCGAGACTCGGATGAGAGCACTGTATAACACTTAACTCGCCGACTTGAAGGTTGAGGTTGGGCCCAGACCAGAATTTACAGTTGCAGTATCTGCTGTATGACAGCAGCATGTCAGAGCGGATTGACGAAAAGCAAGGCGATTTAAATGAACAAATAAATAATTTAATCAGCTATAACACTCCAGGAGGTAGCCTCAGGGGCTAGTCTCTCAAACCTATGAGGTAACTGCCACACAGCCAGGGTTGAAGAGGTGGCAGAGTCCCAACAAGCCAAGGTCAAGTACAGTGTATCGATCTAGGTCTAAACATAATCCAGAAACAGGATCAGGCAATCGCAAGGTCGTTTATCACAGGGAACTCAGGCAATATACGTCACAGAAAGGTGCTGAGGACAGAGGGAACTATGAGCTAGACTGCAGGCATCTCCAAACTGCGGCCCTCCAGATGTTTTGGCCTACAACTCCCATGATCCCTAGCTAACAGGGGCAGTGGTCAGGGAAGATGGGAATTGTAGTCCAAAACATCTGGAGGGCCAAAGTTTGGGGATGCCTGAGCTAGAGACATGGGTTGCTTCTAGCAAGACTCAAGAGGAAGACAATTATATACTCTAGAAATTGTGTGAATTTCTTGTAGAAACAAATAATAATAATCAATGAACCGGATTTTAAGAAGTATTAGCTCTCCATTTCTGAAGGGCTGCTGATGCCATTTCATTTTGGAAACTCAAACTGGGAAGTAATGTTTGAAAATAAGCGATTTGCAACTAGTGGAAAAACATCAGGTCGGTCAAACTCTTATAAGTCCATCTGTGTAAATCTGTGAAAGTTAACCAACAAAGTGATTAGGAGACCATACGACACCAGGACAGCAGAGTGCACCATATATTCCAGGTACACAAATATCAGCAACAACGTGGTTACAAGGGGGCTTCCATCATACATCTGTGATGAGACAGTGGAGATGGTCTTCCAGGCTTTCCCAGACTTGGGTCTCCAGCTGTTGTTGGACTACAACTCCCATCATCCCTAGCTAGCAGGACTAGTGGTCAGGGCTGATGGTAACTGTAGTCCAAAAACAGTTGGAGACCCAAGTTTGGGAAACTGCCTAGAGCAGGCATCCCCAAACTGCGGCCCTCCAGATGTTTTGGCCTACAACTCCCATGATCCCTAGCTATCAGGACCAGTGGTCGGGGAAGATGGGAATTGTAGTCCAAAATATCTGGAGGGCCGAAGTTTGGGGATGCCTGGCCTAGAGCCTAGAAGACCATCCCCACTAACTTCTGAAAGGCTGTAGGCTGCTCAATTCCCGAAGACCCACCAGTTGTTTAACATCCACTTTCTTGTGATTCTTGAGGATTCTCAAAATACCCTCAAGCCAAGAACTACTGTCTTAGGATTTTTTTTAAAAAAAATAGCTTCTACAGCTGTTCTTGCTGGCAAGTAGGGCCCTAAAGACTTTCAACAGAATATCAATGATTACTGAAGTGGCAAATATATATATATATATATATGAGAGAGAGAGAGAGAGAGAGAGAGAGAGAGAGAGAGAGAGAGAGAGAGAGAGAGAGAGAGAGAGAGAGAGATCTGACTCATCACTATTGGGTTACATTTCTTTATATTAGTGCAGTCATAAAGGATCAGGGGTTTTCTCTCTTCTGCGCTACTATGACACCCTTCTTGGGAGGAGCAAGAGATATTTGGTGCAATGTATTGACTCAGAGCATCAATTCCTTATTTTATTATTATGATTATTATTTATTGAATTGATATACCGCCCTCTACCCGGAAGTCCCAAGTTGGTTCACAGAACAAAAAAAGTTTAAACCTATTGGCATCAACCAATCAATCATATGAATTTTACCATTTTGATCAATTAATCTATCTATAAGTTGCTCGTGAGTATAGACAATATTTTTGAAGCAACCAGCATTTTTGAAGCCACCATGTTAGACGACATCTTGCATGTGAGAGAGAAAAAAGACTTTTCTAAAAACGTTAGAGGAAAATGTGTGGGTGTGGGTGTTAGGGGAAGAAATCCCAGGAATAATGATGTGCTCTGTGTTTTGTTTTTCGGGAAATGTAAAGTTAAAAAAAAAAAACCAGAGCTTCCCCAAATAAGATTTTAATATTTTTGCAATCAATTAGACCTGCTTCCCTTCCAGCTTTCCCCTTTCTTTGGAAAATATCTTAGAGCTCATGATGACATCGACACAGGTGAAGACAAAGAAATACCCAAGCATTCAGACAACAGAGACACATCAATATCACACCCAAATCCTCCACCTAGTTGCGTAAGCGCCCTGAAGCTTACATGTTCGCAGTATTTTATTTCCTAAATCTGTCTGCATTAACAGCAGCATTTTCAAAGCTGTTGACAAACCAGCAGCTGCTAGGTGGGTCTCCGGTATTCAGTTCAATGCATTTGCAGTTAAACAGTCACACAGAGTCCTCTTCTCCACTTTAAAAAGCAAGGTCTCCGTCTGTAGGAAGAGAAAGGGGAGAAGCGGGGGGGGGGAGAGAGGAATAAATGTTGGGGGGCAAACTTAGCATAAACCGATTGTATCACTATCTCCTGCATTTTGTCACAAACGAGGAAGCTGGAGAAAAGGAACCAAACTTGTCATTCATAGATCTGAGTGGTAATGAAGCCTTAAATCAGGGGTCCCAAAACTAAGGCCTGGGGGCCGGATGCGGCCCAATCGTCTTCTCAATCCGGCCCGCGGATGGTCTGGGAATCGGCACGTTTTTTACATGAGTAGAATGTGTCGTTTTATTTAAAATGCATCTCTGGGTTATTTGTGGGACCTGCCTGGTGTTTTTACATGAATAGAATGTGTCCTTTTATTTAAAATGCATCTCTGGGTTATTTGTGGGGCATAGGAATCCGTTCATATTTTTCTTTCAAAATATAGTCCGGCCCCCCACAAGGTCTGAGGGACAGTGGACCGGCCCCCTGTTGAAAAAGTTTGCTGACGCCTGCCTTAAATCATGGGTAGGCAAACTAAGGCCCAGGGGGCCAGATCCGGCCCAATCGCTTTCTAAATCTGGCCCACAGACAGTGTTTTTACATGAGTAGAATGTGTGCCTTTATTTAAAAATGCATCTCTGGGTTATTTGTGGGGCATAGGAATTCATTCATTCCCCCCCCTTCAAAATATAGTCCGGCCCCCCACAAGGCTTGAAGGACAGTGGACCAGCCCCTTGCTGAAAAAGTTTGCTGACCCCTGCCTTAAATGAAATCGGGTGCACAGGAATGAGCTGCCCACATGCAATGCTTGAATCGGCAGTGTAAGATTTGGCAGCTGCCAGTCTCCAGCTGGGACAGGTGAAGAGTTGAATGTGGGTTAACTTTCTCCAGTGCCTTCAGTTTCCTACCCAGTGAAAGCTCATCACCAAGGGGGTAGGGGAGGTGATGTCCAGTGCCAGATTTACATATAAGCGAAACAAGCTATAGCTCTCTTGGGGGCACCAAAAAAATTTAAAGGAAAAAAACATCTGGATGTACATTTCCAAAATGTAAGATAAAAAACAAATTACATAAAATCTACACACAGCAACAGTGCTTTGTGTTGCGTAGGCTCCTATGATGTAAGTCATGGGCCCCGCCTGCTAGCCTGCTCCCTAAAATATCACTGGTTTGCTCATTTCTATATATAGGGTGCCTACATTCTGCATGGACTGGTTAATATTAATAAAGCTATTTATAGTAGTTTGCACCATATATTTAGACCTACTGTATTGTTATTTCATATTATAGCAAGTTTCTAGAGACTAAATTATGAGTCTTTATAAATTGTGTTTCTAAAGGAACTTTTGTTATTGCCAAATGCCAATGTGTTTGCATCGTTAAGTTTGTTATGAATAAAAAATCATTTTAAGTCAGAGCTTAATAATTATTTCACTATCAATATACTTCTTCTTAATTGTATTTCAGTTCAACAATTTGTGATTTTGTATTTGGAAAAATGAATAAAAATTATTCGAAAAAAGAAAGCAACTGCATTGCAGCACAAACCTACTCAGAAATAACCCCCAAAATCTGTATAGGAATGCAGCTTCTCCTCAAATACGCTGTGATGCTAACAGTATGTGCCTGCTTCTGGTTCTCTCCCTGTCTTCTAAGCACTTGCCCAATTATTTAATCAAGATGAAGCTGAATTGAAGGGCACAGTAAGGTTACTGCAATGATGTAGCCTTGGCCTGACAGGCAGCTCTCTCTCTCTTTCCCACTAAATGTGCTTCTTTGAAATGCAAGCAAGGTGAAGTCCTCAAGTTACCATCTCGGTGGCATAACAGAAGCCCGGAATCTTGACTCAGCATCCCTTGCTCTTCAGCTATCATGTAAATGAGCTCCAAGAATGTGTCAGCAGTTTTGCTGCAGGAGTTACAATTTAGGCAAACACACTTGTCTTGTTTGCCCATCTCGCTGACAGCCAACACAAAGCCCGTCTAGGGTGGTGTTCAATGAAGTTTTACACAGAGTGGACTCGCTGAAATGAATGAATGTGACTGCTAGGTCCACTAATATCAATCCTCTGAGTAAAACTTAGTTGAATGCAATCAATAAAATAAAATAAAATGTCACCTTTGCTAACTTAAATAAGGTTCTGCTGTGAACTGAACTGAATTATGACATGGGCACAAAGTTCATCTAATAAGCTGTGTGTACAGTTTCTTTCTTTAAACATTTGTGTAATTTAAGGGGCATTTTAGATAACTGTGGTTAAACCACTGAGCCTAGGGCTTGCTGATCAGAAGGTCGGCGGTTCGAATCCCTGTGACGGGGTGAGCTCCCGTTGCTTGGTCCCAGCTCCTGCCAACCCAGCAGTTCGAAAGCACCTCAAAGTGCAAGTAGATAAATAGGAACCGCTACAGCGGGAAGGTAAACGGCGTTTCCATGTGCTGCTCTGGTTTGCCAGAAGCTGCTTTGTCATGCTGGCCACATGACCTGGAAGCTATACGCCGGCTCCCTCGGCCAATAATGCGAGATGAGCACGCAACCCCAGAGTCGGTCACGACTGGACCTAATGGTCAGGGGTCCCTTTACCTTTACCTTTATCCTCCTTATATTAAACCTATTGATAGAGATTGTGAAAAAAGAACCATTTAAGAAGCCCCAGGAACATAGAAGCCCACTCCTAGGGACTGAGGTCCCTTTGGCCTCCTTAAATTTTTTTTGAGGGGGTCAGACCGCTCCCAAAGTTGATGAGCATTGCCATTCAAACTGTGATCAGTTATGTGGGGGCAGGGCTTACGTGACACTTCCCCAATATTTTATTAAAGTTGGCACCCTTGACTAGGAAACAATGTCCATTTCCTTCATCTTTCCGTGAACCTGTGGTTATTTTCCAGGGAGAGCCACAACTCTGGTTAAAATTCAATTTCTACAAAATACTGCATATGCAAATGCTATGCAATTTTATGTCCCTGGGCCCAGACCTTTTGAGTACCTTGTAGTGTCCCTGCAAGGAACAGCATTTACGGAGAGAGATCACTAGATTTAAGTGAAAGGAGAGGCCATGAAAGGTGTTTGTTTTGAACTCTCGACAGCATCCCGTGTTGCAGATGGAAACCACCTCGGTTAGTGTGCAAAAGAAATGGAAATAGGACAGGATTGCTCTCTAGGAGAGAAAAAGGGAAGTGGTGGGTTGACTGGAGCTTTTTTCACTTACTGCAGGCATAAGCAAACTCGGCCCTCCAGATGTTTTGGGACTACAACTCCCATCATCCCCAGCTAACAGGACCAGTGGTCAGGGATGATGGTAGTCCCAAAACATCTGGAGGGCTGAGTTTGCCTATGCCTGACTTACTGGCTCTACAGCAGGCATCCCCAAACTTCGGCCCTCCAGATGTTTTGGACTACAATTCCCATCATCCCTGACCACTGGTCCTGTTAGCTAGGGATCATGGGAGTTGTAGGCCAAAACATCTGGAGGGCTGAGTTTGCCTATGCCTGGCTCTACACTAATGGCCAGGTTTTTCATGACTAATTTTTTAAAAAAAGAAAATGCTCTCTTAGGACACTTTAGTCAGGACTGGAAAAAAGTACCATAGTGGCTTGGAGCAGTGGATGAAATGAGGAACTGATTTCCTCCTCCCTCACAAAATAAAGTTGCTATCTGCGCTGGAATTCCTGTTCTTTTAACTCTGGTGACCGAAAAGGTACTTTTGCACATGCGTTGGCAATATTCTCAATTATTAGTGCACGTATTCCAGATCTCAGCTCGGCAGCACATTCTGGGGCTCATCCAGTCAACAAATTAAATTCCCAGGGCCCTGATCTTAGGGACGGAAAAGAGTAAAAAATCCAGCTGAAAAGCTCTAACCAGCAGCATTTGTGGGAGCTGAAATGTGGGATCTGTGGTAATCCACTCAGCCAATGGAGGGTGTGTTTGCAGCCTCTGCTGTTGCCAGGCAAACTTTGAACCCAGTTAACAACTATAGTAACCATTGCTGTTGATCTACTTAATTGAGTATGTACTTGAAAGCAGCTTGGGGACCAATACCGAAATCAGAGACTTAGAAGAAACCCCCATTCTGTGAGAACTACTTATTGTTTTCAGAATAATGTGTTGGTGCTATGTGGACATTTTTCACCCCAATTTTGTATCTGTTTAATTCTTACAGCATCTGGTTGTAGAACGTTTTTTGTGTGTGTGCAGCCAGCCAAAGCTATCAAATAATAATTCTCAGCAAATAATCCTTAGCAAACCATGCCTCCTAGGTTCTTTCAGGAAAGCCATGTCAGGTTAAATTATTTGGAAACTGGCTTCCAAACAGTCCGTGTGCATATTGTCAATGAGTTCATACTTTCTCCCTGCTCAGATTTCACAAAGTCTGCTCCCTCAGCTTCTGCCTTCTCTGAATATTAAACAGTTGAACCGAAGCACATAGTTTAAGAAAAAGTCATGCTTGCCTGAAGGTGCAGAACATAAAGACTCGTAATAAATAAATAAGGAAATAATCCCCCAACGCAGGTTTTCTTTTTGGCTGGGGTGGGTAAGTAAGTGGGTCTTCTTGAGGAACACACTGGAACTCACTAAGAATTTTTGCTTTTCTGATATTGGGAGCCTCCACACTTGCACATTAGATGAGCCAATCTTTGTTCCACATTAAATCCCAAACCCTTTAAATTCCGGTTACAGGTAGGTAGCCGTGTTGGTCTGGGTCGAAGTAAAATAAAAAAATTCCTTCAGTAGCACCTTAAAGACCAACTAAGTTTTTATTTTGGTATGAGCTTTCGTGTGCATGCACACTTCTTCAGATACACTGAAATAGGAGTCCCCAGGCGCTTATGTGGAGAAGGGGTGGGGAGGGGGTGGGGTGGGGAGGGGGTATCACTCAGAAGGGTGGTGGAAGTGGGTGATTGACTGACTGATAGCTGTTGATGACTGCAAATGACTGCAAATGGTTTTGCATGAAAAAGCAAGGGTTGAGATAGCTGAAGATCGCTTTATCATGTATAATGTGATAAGAATCCTATGTCTCTGTTCAAACCAGGTCCCTCCATGATTCCTCCTTTAAATTCCAAACCAGTCTTTAAAACATTTTGCTTTTCCTAGAACTGGCATTGTGTGCCGGTTTGCAAACTATTATTACCTTTTGGATGGTTGACTGATTTCTGGGCATGGGCAAGAGTACACACACAATGGGGCAAGGAAACAGAAAGAGAGCAAGAAATGGGCTCTAACAGGGGTAGAGACAAACGATTAATGTGGGAACAGAGAGAGAGAGATAAAGAGGACAGGGGAAAAGAGCACGACCACCACCCCACACACAATTGCTCTCTTTTGGAAGAGCGTTAAAAGAAACAAAAACGCGTTGTGCCCATATTAAGAAACAAGCCTTACCCGTGAGTCTAAGTTGTATGCCGTTTTCTTTAAATCTTGCAAAGCCCTCTGCATGAATTCAAACGCATGGCAGTCAACACATGGGCGACCTAAGGGAGGAGAAATGTTGGCAGACAAGCAAGAACTGTTAGTGGAAATGAAAACAAGGAAAGAAGAGCCTGCTGGGCCAAACCAAAGGTGCAGCAGAATCCAGCATCCTGTTCTTCTCACAGGGACCAGTCAGATGCCTACGAGAAGCCCACATGCAGGACCAAAGCACAACATCACTCGCCCTACTTGTGATGCCTGGCAAATGACTCTGAGACGCATCATTTCTGACAGTGCAGGTAGAATGTAGCAATTGTGGCTACTATAAGCTCCAACATTTTTCTGATAAAAATAGGGATGTCGTAGTCAACAACAACAACAACAACAACAACAACAACAACAACAACAACAACAACAACACCCCACTCATCTGATTGGGTTGCCCCAGCCGCTCTGGGTAGCTTCCAACATATATAAAAACATTAAACATTTTTTAAAAAAACTTCCCTATACAGGGCTGCCTCCAGATGTCTGGGGGGTCGGGTAACTCCAAACCCTCCAACTAAAACTTGGTCCCTACTCCTGCCCACCTAGCAGTTCGAAAGCACAAAGTGCAAGTAGATAAATAGGTACCGCTCTGGCGGGAAGGTAAACGGTGTTTCCGTGCGCTGCTCTGGTTCGCCAGAAGCGGCTTAGTCATGCTGGCCACAAGACCTGGAAGCTGTATGCCAGCTCCCTCGGCCAGTAAAGCGAGATAAGTGCCGCAACCCCAGAGTCGTCCGTGACTGGACCTAAGGGTCAGGGGTTCCTTTACCTTTACCTTTAAGGAAAAGCGGAGGACACGGGTGGTGCTGTGGTCTAAACCACTGAGCCTCTTGGGCTTGCCGATCGGAAAGTCGGTGGTTTCAATCCCCGCGACGGGGTGAGCTCCCCTTCCTCGGTCCCTGCTCCTGTGAACCTAGCTGTTCGAAAGCACGTCAAAGTGCAAGTACTGGTAGATAAATAGGTAGCACTCCGGCGGGAAGGTAAACGGCGTCTCCGTGCGCTGCTCTGGTTTCACCAGAAGCGGCTTAGTCATGCTGGCCACATGACGCGGAAAAACTGTCTGTGGACAAACGCCAGCTCCCTCGGCCAGTAAAGCGAGATGAGCACCACAACGCCAGAGTCGTCTAAGACTGGACTTAACTGTCAGGGGTCCTTTACCTTTACCTTTTTAAGGAAAAGCAGGGTGTTCTGGGATCAGATAAGAAACTGGGACGGCTTCTGTAAAACCGGGACTGTCCCTGTAAAATAAGGTCTGGGCTAGCAGGCATTGGCAGCGTTATTCTAACCTCCTTTTAAGCCATCCAAGTTTGTGTCTAATTTAAAGCCATCTAAAATTGGCAGCAGATTCCGTTGTTTTAATTATGCACTGAAGAAGGACCTCCTGAGTCTTCCAACATTCACAGGATGACTTCACAGAATGACTGCCTAGTATTTTGACAGATGGAGAAAAGCGCTCTATATACCCAGTTTCTCTCTATTCATTACTTCGCCGGTTTGACGAAAAAAGCTTTCCCCAACTTGCTGCCTTACAGATGTTCTGAACTACATCTCCCATTAGCCCCAGCCAGCAGAACTAGCAGGGGTCCAGGCTGGGGAAATGACTGTTTTAGTCAAATACCCAAAGCACGCACAGAAATATGTAGTGTATCAATATATGGCAATCTGCCTAAGAACAGCATGAGTCCGATAGCTTTTCCATACTCAATACAATTTCAGCTTTTGTTTTTGAGTCCCTGTGACACAGCGGAAAATTGCACAATGCCCAAGAATGTCTGCAAAGGGCTCAGCATGAACTATCCTGACATAGCAATTTTGCCACTGGGTCATGACTTCGCACAAAATAACATCCAGGTTCCGCTCAAATTTGGGAAGGAGTCCCTGGCTCACAATCTGAGAAACAGCACGTGCCTCAAACGCCCGATTGATTTGTACCTCTAGCTGAATCTCAAAACATAAACAAACAGTCTACCCAAATATCAAAACCAAAATTGAGCATGCAAACTAAATGAGTACCAGGAAAAGTTAGATAATTGGGAGTTTTGAGCAACTGAATTTGAGCTCTGCAGTCTGGAGAACAGCACCAGCACAGAGATGGAAAGAGAGAAAGATGATCAAAGTCAAAAGCTGCAAAATTATTATGTGCAGAGCAACAGGGCAAGTTTATATCTCTTTACAAAAAAAATCATTAATATCTGAAGCAAATATTAATCATCTCGCTTTACTGGCCGAGGGAGCCGGCATACAGCTTCCGGGTCATGTGGCCAGCATGACAAAGCCGCTTCTGGCGAACCAGAGCAGCACACGGAAACGCCGTTTACCTTCCCACTGTAGTGGTACCTATTTATCTACTTGCACATTGACGTGCTTTCGAACTGCTAGGTTGGCAGGAGCTGGGACCGAGCAACGGGAGCTCACCCCCCGTTACGGGGATTCGAACCGCTGACCTGATCGGCAAGCCCTAGGCTCTGTGGTTTAACCCAAAATGCCACCCGCGTTTTGGGCAGTACTTTCACTCAATTTCCTTCCACGGTGATGATTTCCAACACCTCCCACACAGACTTTCCCCTCCACCCTCATTTTTGCTACCATTAGGACCTTCCTTGTGATTTGCCAATGGGATACATGAACATCCAAAGGATGCTCTTGGGAAGCTGTCCTGTGCCTGGGAGTTAAGTCTGCATACATTCAAAGATTTCGTCTTACACAAAAAATTAGCTATATTAAAGTTACCAGGAAATACAAAAGCTGGTCAAACAGGCAGATGTACCCAGTACCACATACCCTTTCGCCATCCTGAGTTCAGATAAGCTCCCCAAAGTAGTGCATGCAAGTTTCTGCCTTTGGGCAACCCACGTGCAGGATTCAAGCACAGGGGCGTTATTCCATCTGGTCTCCAGCAACTGGTATTCTCCAGCTATGGAGGCAGAGCTTAGCCATCATGGTTAAGTAGCCTTCAATAGCCCTCTCCTCCATGAATTTGTCTAATCCTTTTTAAAATACACCTAAATTCATGGTCATTACTACCTCCTGTGGGAGCAAGTTCCATAGTTTAACTGCACTCTGCATGAAGAAGAACTTTGTTTTATCTGCCCCAAACATTTCAATGGGGAGTTTTGTTGGATGTCTAAGAGTTCTAGCGTTATGAGAGAGGAAGCGAGAGGTGGGCAGGGACCTTTCTCTCTCTCTCCACTTTCTCAATGCCTTGCGTTGAGAACTTCATAAACTTCCATCGTGTTTTCTGACTTGGCTTTTCTCTAAACTAAAAAAAGTCCCAAACGCTGCAACCTTTCCCTGTAGCAGAGTCGCGCCATCTCCCTTGATCAGTGCTGTAAGCCACCCAGAGCGACTGGGGAAACCCAGCCAAATGGGCAGGGTATAAATAATAAAATTATTATTTTGTTGTTATCTTGTTGGTTGGATTTGCCATTTTATTGCCCATTCACTCAGTCTGAAGAGGTCCTTTCGGAGCTCTTCGCAATCTCATTTTTGTTTCAATAACTCTGAACAACTTAGTATCATCCGCAAACTTGGTCATCTCACTCCTCGGTCCTAACTCCAGATCATTTATGAACAAGTTAAAAAGCACAGGTCCAAACACCAGTCCTTGTGAGGGACTCCACTTTATTCTTCGTTCCATTTGGATAACTGTCCCTTTATTGCTACCCTTTGCTTCCTGCAACTTAGCCAGTTCCTGATCCACCGGAGGACCAGACCTCTCCTCTTATTAGCTGGAACCAGGGGTCCCCTCCCTTCAGTAACTGCACAGATAAGAATTAACGAGCAGTTGATAGATTTATAGTCCTTTTATTACAACATCATGTTGCAAGTACAAGCACACAGCTCTCCGCAATGAGGGCAGTTGGCTAGTTTAACCCTCCTTCCGGCTTCCGCAGCATTTTGGGCACCAACGGGAAGTTCCTCTGTCCCTTTGACTCAGACCTCCGAGTCCGTCGGGGGTCCCCACGCTCACAAGTGACGTCTCAACTAGCTGCCCCCTCCCTTCTGGTTCTGTTGTCATTATATTGTAACTGGGTAATTCCCCCCCCCTAAAAATGCCTCAACATTTCATGCCAATAGATGGAAAAGAAAGACAAGCAGGAGAGCAGTGGAGTCTTGCACTGAAACACATGGAAAACCTATAGGATGTGTGGTGGATTTGATCATGATTTGTAGCTTATGCAAATCGCTTTTCTGACAACACTCGGACTATGGATGATGTTATCACAGCACATAGGAGTGTGGCGCCATAGATTTTCTTCTACTACAGAAGAATATTGAAATAGTTCGTATATAACTTGAGATATATATGAATGTCTGCAGTGCTTTTTTTCCTAAAAAAATGTTTAGGAGTACTCTCATTTTTCTACTCATATTGAAATACTGCCCCTCAATATTAATAATAATAATAATAATAATTTTTTTATTTATACCCCGCCCATCCCCAGCCAAGGCTGGGCTCAGAGCGGCTAACACCAAATATAAAACAACTAGTTAAAATACAATTCAACAACAAGACTAAATACATTAAAATTAAAATTAAAAATGCAGCCTTATACAAAAGGGAAAAAGAAAGGGGAAATGGGGGAGGGGATCAGGATGGCTCCAGGCCAAAGGCCAGGTGGAACAACTCTGTTTTACAGGCCCTGCGGAAAGAAATCAGGTCCCACAGGGCCCTGGTCTCAGGAGACAGAGCATTCCACCAGGTTGGGGGCCAGTGTTGAGAAGGCCCTGGTTCTAGCTGAGGCTAATCTGATTTCCTTCGGGCCCTGGACCTCTAAGGTGTTACTATTTATGGACCTTAAGGTCCTCTGCGGGGCATACCGGGAGAGACGGTCCCGTACGTACGAGGGTCCTAGGCCGTAAAGGGCTTTAAAGGTCAAAACCAGCACCTTAAATCTGACCCTGTACTCCACCAGGAGCCAGTGCAGCTGGAAAAGCACTCAATGAGGCCAAACTTAGATTCACAAAATGTTTAGGGGTATGCATACGCCTGCGTATCCCCATAAAAAAAAACCACTGCATGTGTGTGTCTGTGTAATAGAATTTGCACCGACAGACACAACCTCCAGCTCTGAGGGCCTTCTGGCGGTTCCCTCACTGCAAGAAGTGAGGTTACAGGGAACCAGGCAGAGGGTCTTTTTGGTAGTGGCACCCGCCCTCTGGAACACCCTCCCATCAGATGTCAAGGAAATAAACAACTATCTGACTTTTAGAAGACACCTGAAGGCAGCCCTGTATAGGGAAGCTTTTTAATGTGTAGTGTTTTATTATGTTTTTATATATGTTGGAAGCTGCCCAGAGTGGCTGGGGCAACCCAGTCAGATGGGCAGGGTACAAATAAATAAAGTATATTATTATTATTATTATTATTATTATTATTATTATTATTATTATTATGGCTAATCCAGAGTTCACAAATTTGTTTTGCATACTGATGCTTCTTCTGAAGGATTTGGGCAGGGTTGTAATGGCAGCAACAGAATAAATTAGGAGCTGCGTGCAAACATGTGTATCATAGACACACACATAAGGAACATGTATAAAGGGACCCAGGTGGCGCTGTGGGTTAAACCACTGAGCCTAGGGCTTGCTGATCAGAAGGTCAGTGGTTCGAATCCCTGTGACGGGGTGAGCTCCCGTTGCTTGGTCCCAGCTCCTGCCAACCTAGCAGTTTGAAAGCACATCAAAATGCAAGTAGATAAATAGGAACCGCTACAGCGGGAAGGTAAACGGCGTTTCCATGTGCTGCTCTGGTTTGCCAGAAGCGGCTTTGTCATGCTGGCCACATGACCTGGAAGCTAAACGCTGGCTCCCTCGGCCAATAATGCGAGATGAGCGCGCAACCCCAGAGTCGGTCACGACTGGACCTAATGGTCAGGGGTCCCCTTTACCCTTTACCTAATTGAGTGGATCTTCAGCAAGAAACTGCAGCCAGTGGCAAACTGTGATTTGTGTAAAAGGACTCTTGGGGTATTGACATGAGACACTAAATAGGACGCAGTACGTACTTTCAGCAGGGATTGTTGTTCCTGATTCTTCTTCAGCTGTAGCTGGCTTGGTAGAAATAAGCCCAACTAGAAGCATTAAAGGCACTAAAACGATCACTTTGCTTATGCAAGGCTTCAGCATTTCGCTAGTGGCGTCTTCCTCCTTCACTAGGGGAAACAGGAATTCAGAGACAAAGTAGCATTTTGAAGTTACATTATTTGGATGGACGATGGGAGAAGGGTATTTCTGGCCACCCTGCTAAGCAAACCCAAGTTTTTATCAACAGAATAGACAGAGCAGCATCAGGAACACATCAAAATCCCCAGCTAATTCCATTCATCTTAATTAGCTCCATCTCTAGTCACGTCCATGAAACTGAAAACAAATTAATAACTGATAAAAGGGCCAAGTATCAGGACCCAGGTGGCTGCTCAGCCTCCCTGCCTAACTGCTAATGTGCAGTTTGTCTGGATTGGAGAGAGAATGACAGAGAGGGTGTTTAAAGGGTGTTTTGAGGGTGCTCCCTATTTACGTAAGTGGGGAAAGACTACTGTAACCTGCTTTGATTCATTGTGATAAAAGGCGAGTAAATAAAATAAAGCCTTTAAGAACACACACACACACAATTTGATCCATTATTTGATCATGTGTATTAGCATAAAGGGACCCAGGTGACGCTGTGGGTTAAACCACTGAGCCTAGGGCTTGCTGATCAGAAGGTCGGCGGTTCGAATCCCTGTGACGGGGTGAGCTCCTGTTGCTCGGTCCCAGCTCCTGCCAACCTAGCAGTTTGAAAGCACGTCAAAATGCAAGTAGATAAATAGGAACCGCTACAGCGGGAAGGTAAATGGCGTTTCCATGTGCTGCTCTGGTTTGCCAGAAGCGGCTTTGTCATGCTGGCCACATGACCTGGAAGCTATACGCCGGCTCCCTCGGCCAATAGAGCGAGATGAGCGCCGCAACCCCAGAGTCGGACACGACTGGACCTAATGGTCAGGGGCCCCTTGACCTTTACCTTTTACAGGGCCAAGCAAATATCATATGGTTTCTTAGCCAAAATACACCACTACAATTTTGTCTAGCCCCATACTATTTGCTGCTTTGTTTACAGTTGCATGGATGTGCCTAAAGATGTGGGTCGATATACCGGTAAATCTCTTAAGGGTTTGTTACAGGTGGCCAAATTATTACCTGAGAAGCTGTGAAACTTCAAGTCTTACAAACTTCACTGTGCAATTTTATTTATTTTTAATTGAACTGTTAGATTTCACAGGTACAAGTATCACACAGCTGAAAATGTGTTTCAGCATAGCACAAATGTTTCATGACACCAAAACATCAAGGTGGGTTTGAGGATATAATCTCTGCCGCAAACTATCCTAACTTTTTTTTTTTTTTAGCCAGCAGAGTGCCACTTACCGTACGTACATCCATGGAAATCTGCATGTTCAATATTTGCTTTTAACATTTTAGAATGGAATTGTGACAGACAAAATACCACTGCTCTAAACGTCTTGACACCTGAGATACTTGAGCAATTATTAATTTACAAGCCCAGAATATCAACAGTGTGCTGCTATTTAGTTGTTTCTTAACACACTATTGCCCCACCCCCTTTCCTCATAAAAAGCTCAAGGTGACAAAGGACAAAAATCAAACCACAGTTTTAAAGTTCCAAAAACCTTATCCACGAAGTTATTGTGGTATGTGAAGTGGCATTATTATTCACTACAACAGCTAGTCATTTTAAAATGTCACAAACTTTCAAAGGTTGTAGGAATGTTCTTCAGGCACAAATGATCAAAGCAAAATGATAGAACATGTTGCCATGGGGGTCTCATGGTCAAAAGCCATGAAGAAGTGCTGTGAGGGAAGGCAGCATTTATACATGATGATGTTATATAAGAATGCTCATTTGCTATGCACAGAGGGCAATGCTGGAATTTCCCCCATCTTATATCGAGAGCCAGTTACAAAGATGCAGTTAAACAACTGCAAAGGCAGTTCTTCCAGTATGTGGCTTCTGAACCACAGCTGCTGCATGAAAGCACACGTCTGTCAATGGTACGGATAGCCTACCTACAAAAGCCCTGAGTAAAGAATACCAAGGTTGCAATTCCGAATAAAATTGCTTAACACAAACATATTATTTCGCATAGTTTCCATTCTTTAAATAATATTGACTGGAATCCTGAGTGCATTTTAAAATCAGCCGGTTTGCCAGTATATTACATTTCAATCCTCGCTATAATTATCTGCAAAGGCAGGCATCTCTCCAATCCTACCGTTATGTGTTAGGAATGATGATCGCTGCCTAGAAGTGACTCCAGCTCCATGGAAGTCTTTGTTGTATGGAATGATGAAAAAGCCTTCTCACTGCACCCGTCAAACAAACATTGTCTCTCTTTTCCCAAAGCAGCTCTTGCTTGTTTGGTCTCTCAGCCCCAGCAGCAGGCCAGCTTATCACAAGAGCCGGAGCAAGGAAATATGGCAAGAGGAAATCACCTGTTTCCAGTCAGTTACCTTTGCCGTTTATTTTTTTGCACAGCGAGTGATAGCTATTCAGTGACAAATTACAGCAGGAGACGAGCCAGTGCAAGGCATCTTTTCAGTTTTATAAAACGGGTGGGAAAACCCCCTTTGCAGCAAATCATAAAATAGAAATACCTGGTGTCTTTGTGATGGTCTCTTTGAATGGCTGCTGCAAACTGCTAGTGAGCATCTCTGAGCATGTGCACTGCCTCTCTTTATCCTTCCCTGAAAGGGGCGAGAACCTACCATGGCAACGCCGCAGAGCGCTCTACTAAAGGAGAGAGGCTTAAAGAACAATGGGCTCGGCATTGCTGCTTTATTATGAATGGTATCACTTTAAAGAGGGAACCAACACCCCTACTGAAAAAAGTCAACCAAGACTTGCCTTAGTTTTAATCCCAAAGCCACAGTACTGTACTGTAATATCTATACCAGGACCATCTAAAATATGATAGAATCACGAACATTTCCCCCCAAAACAAAATAAATAAATCCCTTCCAGTAGCACCTTAGAGACCAACTAAGTTTGTCATTGGTATGAGCTTTTGTGTGCATGCAAACTTATTCAGATAGTAGAAGTTTTTTTTTTTCAAGTTCCCCAGAACTCTTCATCAGGCTGAACCTCCTCACCCCTACCCAAGGATGGGAGAGAAAATAGGGAGCGGGATTTTATCCCTAAGTTTGCTGCTCTTGAGATGGAGCGTACAAGACGTAATGAGTCACAACTGGCACGGAGGAATAAATTAAGTTTAGCTATCTTTTCTTGCCACCAGTCTCTTAACCAATCAAATCCAATCTTCATCATGCTTTTTTACACAATTACACCCCCAACCTCTGGGTGTGATTGATGAAAGAGTCAGCATATTGTAAAAATAGCATTTCAAATTGTAAGAGAACCATCTGGGTTTCATGAAGTCTCCACATTGGCCCCATTGATCATGGCCCCAGTGCGTATATGTTGCGTCCCATATGTGTACAGAGGCAGAAATATATTTCTAAATACAAGGGTAGAAAGTTTTATGCTAATAAGGCAAAGGTAAAGGGACCCCTGGCCATTAGGTCCAGTCGTGACCGACTCTGGGGTTGCACGCTCATCTCGCATTATTGGCCGAGGGAGCCAGCGTATAGCTTCCAGGTCATGTGGCCAGCATGACAAATCCGCTTCTGACAAACCAGAGCAGCGCATGGAAACGCCGTTTACCTTCCCATTTGGAGCGGTACCTATTTATCTACTTGCACTTTTGGGTGTGCTTTCGAACTGCTAGGTTGGCAGGAGCTGGGACCAAGCAACGGGAGCTCACCCCGTCACAGGGATTCGAACCGCCGACCTTCTGATCAGCAAGCCCTAGGCTCAGTGGTTTAACCCACAGCGCCACCTGGGTCCCTTTATGCTAATACACATGATCAAATAATGGATCAATTTTTTTGTGTGTGTTTTTTAAAGGCTTTATTTTATTTACTCGCCTTTTATCACAATGAATCAAAGTAGGTTACAGTAGTCTTTCCCCACTTACGTGAGCATCAAGTGAAAATCACGTAAATAGGGAGCACCCTCAAAACACCCTTTAAACACCCTCTCTGTCATTCTCTCTCCAATCCAGACAAAAAAACACTGTATCCAAAAATATCCTCAACTAGAATGGAAGGTCTGGGGCCAGCTGCTACCCTGCACATTAGCAGGTTGCCTCCAGTATCTTTGAGGCTTCCTCTGCTCTCGCTGACGTCCTCTACGGGTTTTGGGGAGGGTCTCCTCATGAGCTACGAGGACTTTCCAGTTCTCTCCTGCCATTTTGAGGTTTGAATTGAATTTTTTATTTACAGCACCGTCCGTATGCGCAGTCACACGCATGTCTGTCACATATAAGTTGGGGGGGGGCATGCACAATGCACATGGTGTAATGTAGTTGCAGAAACAAGCGACACTGTTCCAAATACAGAGTTACCTCAGGACATTCAGGACCCAAGAGTAGGTTAGAGAGTGGAAAGCTCTCTTAAATGGTGTATGCAGTGTGTGAAATTTGTTAATCACCTTTTATTTGACTGAGGCATAGGCGAACCAGATAATAATAATAATAATAATAATAATAATAATAATAATTTTATTTATACCCCGCCCTTCCCAGTCAAGACCGGGCTCAGGGTGGCTAACAACAAATAATATCAACACAAGTATAAAAGAAACAATTCAGTTAAAATGCAGATTAATACCATGTTAAAATTCAATTTTAAAATTAAAAATCTACAAAGAAGATAAAAACCATTATGAGATAAAACCTTGGGGGGGGGGTAACCCCGGGGTCAGACTGCGTCAGTCCAAAGGCCAATCGGAACAGCTCTGTCTTGCAGGCCCTACGAAAAGATGACAAATCCCGCAGGGCCCTAGTCTCCTGAGACAGAGCGTTCCACCAGGTCGGGGCCAGTACTGAGAAGGCCCTGGTCCTGGTCGAGGCCAGCCTAACCACCTTGTGACTCGGGATCTCCAGTATGTTATTATTTGTGGACCTTAATGTCCTCTGCGGGTCATACCGGGAGAGGCGGTCCCGTAGGTACGAGGGTCCTAAGCCGCATAAGGCTTTAAAGGTCAAAACAGCACCTTAAACCTGATCCTGTACTCCACTGGGAGCCAGTGCAGCTGGTAAAGCACTGGATGAATGTGATCCCACGGCTGGGACCCCGTAAGGAGCCTCGCTGCGGCATTCTGCACCCGCTGGAGTTTCTGGGTCGGTTTCAAAGGCAGTTTCAAATGCTTCTGGTAGGCCAGAAGCATTTCTTATGCCACTCTCCTCTTTTCCAGGATAAACATACCCAGCTCCCTCAACCGCTCTTATAAGGGTTCGTTTCCAGACCCTCGATCATCTTACTCATCCTCCTCTGCACATGTTCCAGCTTGTCAACACCCTTCCTAAATTGTGGTACCCTGATCTGGACACAATATTCCAGGTGTGGCCTGACCAAGGCAGAATAGAGTGGTACTATTACTTTCCTTGATCTGGACACTATACTTGATGCAACCCATAATAGCATTCACCTTTCTCGCTGCTGCATCACCCTGTTGAGTCATGGATTTCTTCACAAGTGTACACATCTTTTATGTACAGTGGTACCTCTACTTACGAATAACTCTACTTACGAATGTTTCTACTTATGAATGGAGCTCCGTCCGCCATCTTGGATGCGGTTTAGATAGGATTTTTTCTACTTACGAATTTTTAGATAGGGTTGCTTCGACTTACAAATTTGTTCTCCCAATGCATTCCTATGGGATTCGACTTACAACTTTTTTCGACTTACGAATGTGCATTCGGAACGCATTAAATTCGTAAGTAGAGGTACCACTGTATAATGCTCCTCCTTCCAAATTCCTGTTTGGTCTATTCCTTTTGAACAGGTTATACCCCCTAATTCCTACATTCCAGTCATGAGTCATTCCACCAAATTTCAGTAATGTCTACCTGGTCATATTTGCCATCCTGTATTAAAAGCTCCATTGAATCTTGCTGGTTTCCCATACTTGACAATATGTTTTAGACTGTTATTATTTTCCAGAACTGACCTTTCCAGAACTGTTTTGACCTTGAGTAAGTGTCAGCCAAGAGACTGGCTATTGTAGATAGAATCCAGAAGTGACCTCAATGAATTAGAAATGCCAATTTCCCCCCTTGGTATCCACTCTTGAGAACAGAGCTTTTTAGAGCTAGTTATCGGACCAAACCCTTTCCAGCTTCTTTAAGAAATGCCTTTATTAAGCTGTGTTTCCAAGTGATGCCCACTGGAGGCTTAGATGGCTGCTACAAGGTCCCATACACAGAGAAACTTTGTATTTGTGGTCAACCTCAGGTGGAAGACACCACTCATTATCTGTTAGTCTGCCGCTTATATAGAGACCCAAGAGATCATTGGGTTTTTTTCCATTTCCCTGGCACAAATGGTTCAGTTTCTTTTGAGTGACATTAATAGCTTTGTAACACGAGAGACCCAGGTGGCTCTGTGGGTTAAACCACTGAGCCTAGGGCTTGCTGATCAGAAGGTCAGCAGTTCGAATCCCTGTGGTGGGGTGAGCTCCCGTTGCTCGGTCCCAGCTCCTGCCAACCTAGCAGTTCGAAAGCACATCAAAATGCAAGTAGATAAATAGGAACCGCTACAGCAGGAAGGTAAATGGTGTTTCCGTGTGCTGCTCTGGTTCGCCAGAAGTGGCTTTTTCATGCTGGCCACATGACCTGGAAACTATACGCCAGCTCCCTCGGCCAATAATGTGAGATGAGCGCGCAACCCCAGAGTCGGTCACGACTGGACCTAATGGCCAGGGGTCCCTTTACCTTTACCTAACACAGAGTAGCCCTCTGTGAGACTGTCTGCAAATAAACAAACAGCAAAAAAAAGGAGTTATATAAAATCCCTGTAAATTCTTGTGGTGATTCAAACCTTGAAGCATGGGGAGTCCCCCCCCCAAAAAAATTGGCAGAATATTTGGATATGTATATACAGTATATCATTTGGATGGTTTAATGTGATTTGATTGAATTGTTAACTCAGAAACTTTAATAAAAATGATTTTTTAAAAAGAGTTCTGAAGCAGCAAAGTGAAAAACGGTTGCTCCGTCCCGTGGAAACCGCTGCTCTTCAGTAAAAGGGTAAGAGCATTGGGAAATGATCCATAATGAATTGGAAAAAAAAGTTTAAAAGTACCCCCCCCCAAAAAAACCAGAGTCCTTTCTGTTGGGGATAACTCAGACCGCAATTCCCAGGTGTCAAAAAAGGTGATTTATGTATGTTACGACAGTGGCCCGTGGCCCGTGTTTTGTTAGCCCCAAAATGGAAAATGAGCGAGATCCCAACTAAAGAAGAATGGCAACTTAAGTTGACAATTTATGCACAACTCACAGACCTAAACATATAGACTTGGAGAAGAACAAGAAGAACATACGTTTAGCGAAGACTGGAAAATGTTTATTGAATATATGGGAAATACCGGTAGTTGGGTACAGCTGAAAACGCTGGCAGCTTTAAGAGAAATTCAACAGTAAGTAAGTTTTGATGGATGCAATAAGGCAGGGGTGGCCAACTCTCAAGAGACTGCGATCTACTGCAACCTGGTCCTTTTCCCAGCATGCACTTTCGTCTGAGTTGTGTGTTTTGAAACAAGGGGGTTTAGGGGTTTTACCTGGCACAGGTGTGCCATCTGTCTTAGCAAAGTTTCCTATAGACTTCGGACATTCGCATGTGATGTTGTGTCAAAATTTCACCTCAATCGATCAAGCGGTTTTGTTGAACATTGGAGACGAAGGAACATACCCAGTTTACACCCACACCCACACATATCTAATTTATTTATATAATTTATTATTTACATTTATATATAGAGCACAATTTAAAGTAGGCTACTCATTTTTACGTCCTTAAAACATCAATGACTTCCCTTCTTCTCTTCCCATGGTTCATTTTACATATAACAGCCGCTCTTCGACCTCCTCACAAGCCCATCCTGGCTGGGAGGCGCCATCTTCCCGTACGGAAAAGCTCCATTTTGCTGCCCGGAAGGAAGCTCGCTCGCCCTGATGTGGGCGCCGCCATTTTGCACGGCGAGCTTAGCTCCGCCTGGCTCTTAAGAGCTCGTCAGCCTTTCGCCCCGGCGCGCGGGCGGCGCCATTTTGCGTTACGGACGGAGAGGCGGGAAAAGGGGCTGGGGCCTTGCGGCCGTACTTCCTTCCTTCCTTCCTTCCCTCCCTCCCTCCTCAACCAACCCTCCCTCCCTCCTTTTTTTTTTTAGGTGTCTTCATAAAATGCCCGCCGAGAGCCTCCTGTCCCCTCCCCCCCGCTCCAAGATGGCGTCGATGCGGGAGAGCGACACCGGCCTGTGGCTGCACAACAAGCTGGGCTCGGCGGACGAGCTGTGGGCGCCGCCCAGCATCGCCTCGCTGCTCACGGCCTCGGTGGTGGACAACATCCGCCTCTGCTTCCACGGCCTCTCGTCGCCCGTCAAGCTCAAGCTCCTGCTGGGGATGCTGCACCTGCCCCGCCGCGCGGTGGACGAGGTGAGGCAAAGAGAGAGAGAGAGAGACCCCCGAGGAGGAGGCCGCCCACCCCCTAACCAGCCGAGGGGGGAAGCCGGGACTCCCCCCCCGGAGGTCGGGCCCCCCACCGTCGCTTTGGCCGTCCTCCTCCCCTCGGGGTGGGCGCCGCATCCTCCTCCCCCTCGAGGGACGGATCCGGCGGCGAAAACTCTCCTGCCCCCGAGGCCCGTCGGAGTGAAGCCTGCAGAGGGAAAGGGGGGGGGTCCCCTCCTCCGCCCCAGGGGTGGGACAGGGGGCTCGGGTGGAAGCACATCCCCTCGTCCCGTACATGTAGCACCGTAGGCAAAAGGCTACACTCCCGCCGTGGCAGACGGGTGCCAACGACAACAACACCACACACATAGACGCACGCACCTATATACACACGCACAGCCACACACCAAGAAAGGGCTCGAAACTATCCCCGAGGTCCGTTGCAGCCAGACCTGCAAGGTGGGTTTTCCTCCTTCACAGGGGTGGGCTGCAATTCCTAATTGAATGATATTTTATTTATATATATACACACACAAAAAGACACTCAAACACTCAAACTTTTCCCGAGGTCCTTTGCTTACCCCGAGGTGCACTTTCGAAGGGGTGGGCTGCACTTCCTCATTGAGCGATCTGTTATTTATAACAAATTTTTTTAAAAAATCATAGAATCATAGAGTTGGAAGAGACCACAAGGGCCATCCAGTCCAACCTCCTGCCAAGCAGGAAACACCATCAAAGCATTCTTGACATATGCCTGTCAAGCCTCTGCTTAAAGACCTCCAAAGAAGGAGACTCCACCACACTCCTTGGTAGCAAATTCCACTGCCGAACAGCTCTTACTGTCAGGAAGTTCTTCCTAATGTTTAGGTGGAATGTTCTTTCTTGAAGTTTGAATCCATTGCTCCGTGTCCGCTTCTCTGGAGCAGCAGAAAACAGTCTTTCTCCCTCCTCCATATGACATCCTTTCATATATTTGAACATGGCTATCATATCACCCCTTAACCTTCTCTTCTTCGTGTGCATGCACACGAAAGCTTATACCAATGACAAACTCAGTTGGTCTCTAAGGTGCTACTGGAAGGAATTTTTTAATTTAGTTTTGACTACGGCAGACCAACACGGCTACCTACCTGTAGCTATCGCTTTTATTTATATACATCCACACACAAAACTATTCCCGAGGTCCATTGCAGCAAACCTGCAGTATCGGCTTTCCTCGTTCCCAGGGGTGGGCTGCACTTCCTCCTTGACTGATCACTTATTTATACACATCCACACAAATACTCACAATATTCTTGAGGTCCACCTGGCTGGGTTTTTTTTACCCCCTTTTTCAAAGCAAGGCTCCATAAGTTGTGATCTTTTAATCGGATAAGGCAAAATGTGGACAATACCCTGAGAGAATGCACTCTTGTTTCCGAATTTTTTACAAGTGTCTTTGGGGGCGGGGAAATTGGATGGAGGTGTGCTTCATTCTTTGGGGAAAAAAATATTAGTAGCCAGTAGGCACTAGGTGATTCAACAGAAATCACTGCCGGTTTCTGCACCGATGTAAGTTCAGTCTGGCCCAGCCCATCTCTTGCAAGAGTTTGAAGCAAGATCCCTTCCCAACTTCATCCCAGATTTGGTTTATGCATGCAGTGGAGCTGAATGCTAATGGTTTACTTGGGCTGTTCTGCTTAAAACCACTGGAAGGTGTTTGTATACTTTTCAAACAGCTTCAGGGAAAGACTCCATACAAATGTCTAAATTGATTCCATGTCATCATCTGCTCACTCACCCCCCCAAACCTCTCCCTTCCAGAGAGGAGCACACCTTTTTGCTGAAAGCATTAGGCCATTTTCTGAAGTGTGTGTGTGTGCAACAAACCAAATTTTGGAAAAGGCAACATTGGTTTACAGTGGAACCTCGGATTACGAACACCTTGGTTTACGAATTTTCAGTTTACGAACGCCGTGGACCCATCTGGAACGGATTAATTCACTTTCCATTACTTTCAATGGGAAAGTTCGCTTCAGTTTATGAACGCTTCAGTTTATGAACAGACTTCCGGAACCAATTACACCCATGCTTCGGGTTAAGTACGCTTCAGGTTGAGTACTCCGCGGACCCGTCTGGAACGCATTAATCCACTTTCCATTACTTTCAATGGGAAAGTTTGCTTCAGTTTATGAACGCTTCAGTTTAAGTACTCCGCGGACCGTCTGGAACACATTAATCAACTTTCCATTACTTTCAATGGGAAAGTTCACTTCAGTTTATGAACGCTTCAGTTCATGAACAGACTTCTGGAACCAATTGTGTTCATAAACCGAGGTACAACTGTATTGAAACTAAAGAATAAAAGCACATAAATCACATAGTGCAATGTTATGACTAATTTATGTATGGCAACACAGGCATCTTTAAAATTGCAAAGCCCCACTAGAAAACTGACTGCTACTGTTTGTAGGCATGGGCTCTGGCAGTACATTTATTTAATACTGGCTTAGGAAAGTAATATCTATTAAAGTCTTTTATCATCTGTCAGTATGACTGCCTTAGAGAGGAATTCCCATTTTTAGATAGTATTGATTTGCTGGTCATAATTGGGAAGGTCTAGAGCTACAGTGTGTGGTTTCCAAATGAGCCCGATCCCAGGATTCTGTGATCTTCCAAACCTAATGGTTTATTTCAGTGGGTTTCAGCATTCTAACTCTACATAGTATTATACTTTTAGGTTTGTGCAAGATCATTTTGAAGCATTGCTCTACTAGTATGGGTATGCATTACCATTTTTGCTGTTAGGGCATTGGTGATTGTTTCCATGGGAAAAACAAACTATCAGATATATTGATAGGTCCAGAAAATAGATAGGTAACCATTCAGAGGAAAGCACATACAGTATCTGTCATTGCAGTACCCTATATAATGGACCATTTTATATAATGGGCCATGTTGGAGTAATATTTAGTTAAAATAGCTTGCATTCTGTTTAAGTAGAGGAAAAGAGTTCCTCACTGTGCAATAAAGTATTCTTTAACCTCTGTTAAATAGGAGAGCTCATTGCTATTTAAGTGATATCAGGGTGTGGTTGGGGCTGGCTCAAAAACGTTTTGCTATCTGAGACTTCCCCTTGTTGTGCACTCAAGCAGCTTCTGAGAGTCTGCTGTAGAAAAATTTTGCCACTGCATTTGAGGCAGCAGCGTGGGCATTCCTAGACCCGTTGAGACTCTCTTACTTGTGAGGAAGGGCCTTTCTTCACAGAGAAAGAAATTGTGGGTGAGATGATCTGAGAGCACCTGCACCTTTGCCATTGTGACAAATACCGTTTAAAGTTTCACTTTGGGGGTAACCTTCCTCCCAACTGCCTTGGAGAGGATCGTAGTAGTGCTGCTGCCCATTTTCCTTCAGTGGTCAGTGTACAGATGTAGGAATGGGCAAATTTGCCTCTGTATTCCCTACTCCTTACTCTACATGTGTTCCTCCTTTGCATCTTTTACCCCAATGAAGGTTTGATCTATTCAGTAAAGTTTTGAGAAAGCAGCTCTTCCCTTTCTTTGAACATTCCACTCTTGATTCTCCTTCCCTCTTCTCTTTTGTCAGATGAAAAATGCACTGACAGAAATCATCCAGCTTGCGACCTTGGATCCGGACCCCTGGGTCTTAATGGTGGCCGATATCTTAAAATCCTTTCCCGATATAGGTTCCCTGAACCTTGATCTGGAAGAGCAGAATCCCAATGTTCAGGATATTTTAGGAGAACTGCGAGAAAAAGGTAGGTCTCCTTTCATGTAAATTCCTGTGAAATTGTTGTATTGTGTTGGCTTTGAAAATCATGGATTGGGCTGTGTTTAGATTAATAGATTAATCCTGTGTTTCTCATGATTTAGGAGTAGGATTGCCAGGTGTTCTGGGTCTGAGGCTCAGAGGAAATATTTTTGGGAGGTGGAACCTAGGGGGGTTCAAAGGGAGCATTTGACAGAAAATGTCACCCGCCCGAGGGGCAGAGCATGAATTGTAGAGTTGGAAAGGGACCATAAGTATCATTTAGTCCAACCCCCTGCAATGCAGGAATATTTCACCCAACGTGGGACCCTGAGATTGAGTCTCATGTTCTGCTGGCTCAGTTATTCCTCGGGATGTGTCTGACGGCTTGGTGGTAAAGCCCAAGGGGCGTGAGATGGCGCTAATAGAGCCTGTGCTCTTGCCACTTTTCCTTGGGACTGAAAAGAAGGCTAAAACCCCATCCTGGTCAGCTTATCAGACCTGGCCTGCTTATGAGGCAAGGTGAGGGAACCACCAGTGGAACAGGGGCATTGGCCGCAGCACTGAAATCTCACAAGATTTCAGTGTGATCCCGCTGGAAGCCGGTGCTTCGTGGGCACTGCCACAAAACAGGTGAGAGAAGCCCATTGTCAGCAGGGGGGGCAGCACATTTTCGTTTCACTGCTTGATGCCCCTCTCCTGCAGCTTACACTTTGGGTGAGGGCTGTTCCAAAATATAAATTTCTTTGCACAACAAGTTGCAAGATTAAGATAACTTGATGAAATTGAGAAACTGTTTGGTCTTCCAAGTTGGGAGGAAGGTATAGTTGTCTGCCTAAAGGAAGGACCCTTTTCTTAATGATGGTTGTTACAGGAACTAATTTCCTATGTGTTTTTTTTTTTATTACATAGTGAGTGAATGTGAATCATCCGCTATGCTGCCACTGGAGTGCCAGTACTTAAATAAGAACGCCTTGACCACATTAGCTGGACCACTTACTCCTCCCGTGAAGCACTTCCAGCTGAAACGTAAACCAAAAAGCGCTACTCTCCGAGCAGAGCTGCTGCAGAAGTGTAAGTATCAAGACACCTGTTAAGAAAAACACAAGAGGAATAGCCTCAATATCGTACAGAGGCACGTCTATTTGAAAAAGATGCAGCATGCACAGTAGAATTTGAATAGTACCTTAAAGACCAACTAAGTTTTTATTTTGGTATGAGCTTTCGTGTGCATGCACACAAAAGCTCATACCAAAATAAAAACTTAGTTGGTCTTTAAGGTGCTACTGAAGGAATTTTTTTATTTTGCTTCGACTCAGACCAACACGGCTACCTACCTGTAAGTAGAATTTGAGATGCTGAAACCAGTCTTGGTGGAAGCCTTGATGCTTCGTAGCCCAGAACTTTGATCTTCAATTGGTGGGATGGGGCTCTATTTAATATGGGCGACACCAGTTGGAGCCCCACCATTCTCCCCCTACCCAACCCCTCTCTTTAAAAAAGATAAATGTAGAACAGTGAATTTTGACAGCTTTATGTTTTTCTTCTTTCGCTTCTGATTTTTCAGGCTGCACATCTTAAAAGTTCCCTTTGTTCCACAGAGTTGTTTAAAGGGGCAAGAATTATGTCATGTGTGAGAAGGGGAAAGGCAGGCATGCACAATACAAAAGGTCCTTTGGAATGGGTGGGGAAAGGGGGAAGCTCTGTATGTAAATTCAGACTGTATAATTTCTGTATAAATTCAGACTGTATAATAATATGAGCAGTATAATTTCTTTCTGGAGAGGGTCAGGTTTTAATTGTTCCATGAAGAGCACTGTTTAAGAATGGCTTGAGATGTTTTTCTGGTGTAGTATTAATTATAATTATTTTTTGTAGCTACTGAAACCGCACAGCAGCTCAAGAAGACAGCTGGAGTGCCTTTCCATGCCAAAGGAAGAGGGCTAGTCAAAAAGATCGATACAACAAGTAGGATTTTAATTTTCTCTTAGATCTAAGAGACACGTATATACGCAAAGCATGAAACAGCTATTTTGAAGGCTATATATATGGTATGAGTATATAATCTTGGAGTCGCACCCATAGCTGTCAACCCTCCCTTTTTTTTTTTTTGCGGGAAACTCCCTTATTCCAAGGCACAGCTGTCAACTTTCCCTTTTTTTGTTGGAAATTCCCTTATTACAGCGCCGTTTCCTGCTGCTATCCTGGATTGTTAGATATACCATAGACTGCCCCCGGGACAGGTGAGGCTGCTAATCCCTTATTTTCAAATCTGAAAGTGGATAGGTCAGGCTGCTGATCCCTTATTTTCAAATCCGAAAGTTGACAGCTATGGTCGCGTGCACACCCCCCCCCCCCGCTTTCTTGAATTATACCTTTGTGTTACCTTAGAACGTTGAAAATCCCACATTTTTATTTAATCAATGCTAGGTATTTCTAGTTCTTTTTAAATATTTAATTGATTTGTTTTTTAAAAGTGCAAAGATAACAAAAAGAAAGAAGATAAATAATTTTAAAAAATGTGAAAACAAAACATTGAAGGACAAAAGTGCAAAGATACAGCACAGGCATAATAAAGTATTAAGTCATTCAAAGATTCCTTTATTTAAAAAATTAAGATATATAAAAAATAAAAGTATTCTCCACATGTGAGTTAAATCATTATTGAGCATTAAGGTTCTATAAAGTCTTAGATGAGCCAGAATTTTGCATATATTGGTAATTTGAAGGGTAATTTGCCAAGCACTGTTTCTAGGCTTTGTAGGAAAGGCTGAAAAATTGTTAACAAACTTTCTCTGTGGCCTCCTGTGCAAAATGTTGCTGCCTCTGGTTTTTTATAGTGTCACCAAGTTGGGTTTTCAGTAGCATTTTGTCGTTCAGTGGTATATTATTAAAAAATAAATAGCCATGCAAGGTTTTGGAATACAGTAGTGCCTCGCTTAACGAATGCCCTGCTTAACAAAATTTCCGCTTAACGAAAGGATTTTTCGAGCGGAGGTTGCCTCGCTAGACAAATTCGTTTTATGAAAAATTCGTCTAGCGAATCACAGTTTCCCATAGGAATGCATTGAAATTCAATTAATGCGTTCCTATGGGCAAATTTTTTTAAAAAAAAATATTCTGCATTCCTATGGGATTCCCTAGACGAATTTTCCGTTATAAGAAAAGACCAGTGGAACGAATTAAATTCTTCTAGCGAGGCACCACTGTACTGGAAAACCAAGTTCTGCATTAGTGTTCTACAAGTGTTCTACAGAATCCTATATAATAATGTCCATGTTGTCCCTGCGTCCAGTTGTCCCGTGTGTCCCTGGGGTACTGCGCATGTCCCCCAGAGACACAGGGATTGGACGGAGGGACAACCAGGGACACAGGGATTGGACCCGCGCTCTCGGGACACAGGGAACAGCCAACTGCCGCTCCGCCAACCGCCGCTCCGAAGCCCAGTCTCATGCTGGAGGTGCGCGGTGAGGCGGCGGGGGAGAGAAGCGCTCCCCCCCCCGGCAGCCTTGCCGCACACCTCCGGCATGGGACGGCGCTTCCTCGGGGAACCCGAGGAAGCCGAAGCGGCAGCGGGCGCGGAGGGAAGCCCGCTTTGGCTTGGCGGCGGCGGGAAGAAGGGGAGGAATTCCTCCCCTTTTTCCCGCCGCCGCCAAGCCAGTCCCGGAGCCGAATTGCGGCGCGGCGGGGTTTTTCGCCGTTTGCCTCCCCCTCGGGGGAAGGCAAACGGCGAAAAGCCCCCGCTGCGGACTGGCTTGGCGGTGGCGGGAAGACCCGCCACCGCCAAGCCAGTCCCGGAGCCGAATTGCGGCGCAGCGGGGTTTTTCGCCGTTTGCCTCCCCCAGGGGAAGGCAAACGGCGAAAAGCCCCCGCTGCGGACTGGCTTGGCGGTGGCGGGAAGACCCGCCACCGCCAAGCCAGTCCCGGAGCCGAATTGCGGCGCGGCGGGGTTTTTCGCCGTTTGCCTCCCCCAGGGGAAGGCAAACGGCGAAAAGCCCCCGCTGCGGACTGGCTTGGCGGTGGCGGGAACATCCCGCCACCGCCAAGCCAGTCCCGGAGCCAAATTGCGGCGCGGCGGGGTTTTTCGCTGTTTGCCTCCCCCAGGGGAAGGCAAACGGCGAAAAACCCCCGCTGCGGACTGGCTTGGCGGTGGCGGGAAGACCCGCCACCGCCAAGCCAGTCCCGGAGCCGAATTGCGGCGCGGCGGGGTTTTTCGCCGTTTGCCTCCCCCTCAGGGGAAGGCAAACGGCGAAAAGCCCCCGCTGCGGACTGGCTTGGCGGTGGCGGGAAGACCCGCCACCGCCAAGCCAGTCCCGGCAGGCCGCTTCCTCTAGCGCCCGTTTTTAAACGGGCTAAAATCCACTAGTATTGAAATAAATCACATCATCTTCTCGAGAATCATATCCTGTCTCCTAGAAGGTACTGTAGGCAAACATGCAGTTGGAGCTTTTAGAGTTTTTATCTCCAAAGTTTTAAGATCAATTAACTGTCCAGCTGCTCAGATTAAATGCTGTCCTAAATGTAGACTTAAAATAAAAGTTGGGTTGTCTAAAAGAAGGGGAGGATGAGGAATGTAGCTTGGTGAAAGCTTTTCATGCAAGTTAATGTTCAGGAATCCCACTTGTGCCTTTGTGATTCTGGCAATAGTATTAAGTGTAATTGGCTATTCCCAGAAAAACAATCCCTCTTTTCACATTTTCTCGCCTTCTGTTACCTTTTCTTTCTGATTTTCTCTGTTTATTTTTCATGGCAATATCTTTTGTCTGCAATATTCAGATTCATGCATTCCAGGCATCAACAGTATTTACCTAGACAGGTGCTCTGTATCTCTCTAGCTTATTCCTTTCCCCCCATACTCAGTGCACGTATTTCCATTGCTGCGGTTCCTCTGTGCTTCTTGCCCCCCTTCTCCCTCTCTAACTCTTTGCTTTTACTGCAGCAGAAATTACTATCGCTGCTGCTTCTCTCGCGGAAGAACAATTCCAGCTGTAAGCTGCAGTTACGACCTGGGAGGAATTTTTCCCCATAGACAAGATTAGCCATCAACTCCAGTGGAGGTGAAATGGCATCTTTCCTTTATGGGCCATTTCACTTGCTTAATTAAGGCAGCCATGATCGCTCAGCCTGTCTCTTGTTGCCTGGGATTTTGCTCCCAGCTGCTTGTTGTGATTTCAGTAATAACAGTCTGAATACTGACTGTCCTGTCTCTATGCTGGGGAGTGAACTTTCTGAGACCTTCACATCTAGGGCACAGTCATACCCCCCCCCCTTTAGTGATGAGCACATTTCACTCTTACTGTACTTCTACAGAATAATGAGCAAGCATTGCCATTACAATGGTACCTTGGTTCTCAAACTTAATCCATTCTGGAAGTCCATTCCAAAACCAAAGCGTTCCAAAACCAAGGCACGCTTTCCCATAGAAAGTAATGCAAAATGGATTAATCCGTTCCAGACTTTTAAAAACAACCCCCAAAAATTGCAATTTAACATGATTTTTCCTATCTAACAAGACCATTGGTCCATAAAATGAAAGCAATAAACAATGTACTGCTGTCACACAATCAATCAGTAGCTGAACTGGATTCCACACAGTCGCACACCAAAAAAGAGCCATAAAAACACAAAATAAATAGCAAAAGCAGACAGACCGCAGCGTAACACTCCAAACGAAAGCGTGGCACTCAAATCGGAGCATGTTTGACTTCCGAAAAAGTTCGCAAACCAGAACACTTACTTCCGGGTTTGCAGTGTTTGGGGTCCAAGTTGTTTGAGAACCAAGGTACCACTGTACAACTGCAGGTAATCCGCTTCCCAGCATCCTGCCCTCCCCTTTGCCCAGCTACCACGATCTCTGGGCACTGTTGATGCTAATAGGTTTCCTGCAGGGCTTTCAGGTGTACTGAAGGCTGCGTTACAGAGAATCCTGGCACATCCTCTCTTTTTGAACGAAGTAGCCTATCCACATGCTGTAATATATTGTTGTATTGCCTCTGGGGTTGCAGGGTGCATTCTTCTCAAATCTCTTTATACTTGGGCTCTCTCCAAATAGAATAGGCACTGGCTGTGATGATTCTAGGAAAAAGCAAAGTTGCTCAGCCTTCATTCATTCAATCCCTTTATACCCCAGCTTTCCTCCAAGGAGCTCAAAGTAGTGTACATGGTTCTCCCTCTTCTCATTCACAACATGGGTCAGCAAACTTTTTCAGCAGGGGGCCGGTCCACTGTCCCTCAGACCTTGTGGGGGGCCGGACTATATTTTTTTGCATTTTAAATAAAAGGACACATTCTACTCATGTAAAAACATGCTGATTCCCGGACCGTCCGCGGGCTGGATTTAGAAGGTGATTGGGCCGGATCCAGCCTCCGGGTCTTAGTTTGACTACCCATGCTCCACAACAACCCTCTGAGGTAGGTTAGGTTGAGATGCAGTGAGCTTGTCTCCATAGGTCTGACACTCTAGTCTACCCACTATACGCAGTGTTTCTCAACCAGTGTGCCTCCAGATGTTTTGGGACTACAACTCCCATCATCCCTAGCTAGCAAGACCAGTGGTCAGGAATGATGGGAGTTGTAGTCCCAAAACATCTGGAGGCACACTGGTTGAGAAACACTGCACTATAGCAGTGGTCCTCAACCTTGGGCCTCCAGATGTTTTGAGACTACAATTCCCATCATCCCTGGCCACTGGTCCTGCTAGCTAGGGATCATGGGAGTTGTAGGCCAAAAACATCTGGAGGCCCAAGGTTGAGGACCACTGCACTATAGCACCCCACCTGCTGCCTCCCATAAGGGATGGTAAAATTGGGTAATGTTATGTACTCTGATACCTACTTCCTTTAGATGTAACTTCCAATAGCGAGAAATCTCCCATTTTCCTACTTGGTGTCTTAAAACTGCCTTCCTTCCCCTAAGCATTCATGGGTTGCCAAAGTAATAGCCACATTTTCCCAATTTTTACAGAAGTGCGTCAACAGTAGAATTGAGTAGAATAAGTACTGTGTTGAGGAAGTAAGATTATGGAAGTAAGCAAAGGGGAAAAGCACATTTAAAAAGCACACATCTTGTATGTGTTGCTGCACAACACTAATGCCCCCTGGACTACATTTGTAAATTAATCTATAATCAGTATTGCTTTGAAATGTTTTGTTCTTCAGTAGGAGTCTTACCCCTGTGTTCAGTTCGGTGATGTTTTTCCCTTTTTGTTTCTGTATAGCTCCACTCAAAGGGATACCTAAACAAGCACCTTTCAGGAATCCCACTACCCCAAGCGTATTTAGCCCTGCTGGAAACAGAACTCCAATTCCACCCTCGAGAACTCCTCTGCGGAAAGAGAGAGGAGTAAAGGTATTTATGTAGCTTCAAGTGTGTTTCCCTTGACACTCTCCCTTGGCTTCTGAATATTCAGTCTTTTCAAAGTTAAGAAACAACAGCCCTGTGTATTAGTCCAACTAGCTTGGGTGTTATTTCATTATTTCATTCCTGTTGTGTTTATACAGTTTTATTTTTTTTAAAAAAATTAAAACAATCACACAGTATTCTTTGGTATTGTGAGGTACAGTATGGATACATATACTAAATTTGCTCCCCCCCCCTGTTAATATTGTATAAGGGAAGTAGCCCTAACATGATGCACGTGTGTGGAAGTGTAAAATGTAGACAGGGCAATCCATGCATCAGAAGCTAGTGAACTCTGCAATAAATGCGAAAGTAAGTGTTCGTTTGGTGTATTTGTAGTTACTAGACATCTCGGAGCTGGATATGGTTGGTGCTGGCCGGGAAGCCAAAAGGAGAAGAAAGACCTTAGGTTAGTATATTGGTTTACAAACCTAAGTCTTTTGTACTTAATCTGTCAAATTAAATTGAGAGCTAAAGGCTAATTGTTTGCTTTTCTGTTCATTTGCCACTTATTAAAGCTGCTGTGAAATTATAGGGAGTTGAGATTTGATAATATGGAATAATTGTCTGTGTTAACTTGTGATAGGCTTGAGAGAGTGATCGATTCACAATAGGGCACCTGCTAGCAGACCAGCGGAGAGGTTTGGAAAATAGTAACACATGTAATTTGAAAAATATATGCAGGGTAACGAAAGGGAATATATAAAGAATTCAGCTATCTAAATCTATTTTTATTAACAAAGAAAAACTACTATATGAAGACTGCCGTGCACTTGGACTTGCCTAGTGAAGCAAATCCAATTGTTCTGTTGTATTTGTACACAAATTTGGCTGGATCTGAGAGTTAGCAAATAGAATAGAATAGCCATAGGCCACAGTGGAATAAAACAACATACAAAACCTTAAAACTTCCATAAAGGTGCACAGATCATAGTTAAGATTAGCACATGAGAATGAATACAGTACACGAAATAGGAAAGGCTAAGGAGTAAAACCCGACACAAATCCAGAGTGAAGTCCCTAAGACAGTTGGATGGTGCTTAGCATGCCTCCTTCTGGCAACTCCTGCGGCTAAGCTGGTGCCCAACTTTATTTGTCTGCTTTCCTTTGGACCACATCAGTGAGGCCGAGAGGGGGTCTTGTCGTCTGGGCAGCCCAGGACCTCCATACACCCTGCCCAGGCTTGCACCCCAGGGAAGTCACTTTGCTGCTGCGAACGCAGCAATTTGACTTCACCCCTGGAGGCACATCCCATTGTCTCTCGAGACAGATGCCACTCGAGTAAAAGCTTTCTGCATTTCTATTGTCACGAGACATAACAGATATTATTTAATATTGATGCTGTCATTTTGCACATGTTAACGGTTTTGTTGATCCTTGAGGATGTGAGAGCAGTTATGCCCGTTTTGAGTTCCTGCAGCCCAAACTTTGCTTCCAGCTATTTCTTGTACTGTTTCCCTGTGGAATCAGTGCTTGTACAGAGAATTCAAAATTTGGAAGTCCTGTAGTTTTGGATTTTTAAAATTCTTTTATTTGGGTAAGCAAAACAAGGCAGCAATTATGGCTAACTAGCTTCTATGTTTGTTAATGGTGTAGATACAGAAGTGGTGGAAAAGCAAGCGAAAGAAGAGACAGTCGTCGAAAATGCTACTCCAGACTATGCTGCTGGTCTCGTATCTACTCAGGTAGGACTTAGAATGGTATTGTATATTGGGCTGCTTTCTAAGCCTCATGCATGTAGGTCTCTGCTCTGCAATCACAGGCACGAACAATGTACCCTGAATTGTCAAAATTATTTTTGAAATAGTTTAAGGATGCATGTGCTGTTTTACAGAAAATTGCCTCTTTGAACAATGACCCTGCCCTAGCTTCTACGAGCTATCTTCCTGCAGCACCCAGTGTCGTTCCATCATCTTCTTATGTTCCAAGTTCCGACACCACGCAGCCAGGTAAGTGACAAAATTTTCCATTTTTGCACTTCTGAATATGTTCGTTACTGATATGTTCCACATTGTAAAAACGACAACACTCAAAAAGGCTATGGCAAGTACTTTCATCAGAACGGGTTTATTTTTTCTAATGTTTTAAAACTGTGTGCAGAGTGCAAGTCAAATGAGGAAACATCACCTGCAGCAAGCTTTGAATCTGTTCTGTATCCAAACAGCTACAAATACCTGAATTCAAGGAGGATTTGCAGGGCTTCGGTTTCTACAATGAGCCCAAAGATAATAACAGTATAGCCTAGAGCTGAGGTGGGAAACATTTTTGGCTCAGTAAGCTTAATCTTTATCTACACATCCACCCACCCACCAGCAGGTGGAAGGAACAACCCACCTGCCAATCATCCGATATCAGTTGATTGGCCCCTGTCAGAGTCAGTTGGTCAGTGTTTCCCAACCAGCTGGTTGTCTGGTGCAATGCCCTGCCCAAAGGCATTGCAAGCCGCTGGGAAGCCCTGTGCGTGGGGCTGCAGGCGGTTCTCAGCAGTGCCTGCTAAGCCACTTCGAGAGAGGCCTCACCACCTGACCCACATGTATGACATCAGGTGTAGGGCAGATGGGCATGGCTTGCCAGAAGCGTCCTCCCCGGGCCAAATGGGGAAGCCTGGTGTGCCGGATTAGGCCTGCAAACTGGAGATTCCTTACCCTGTACTAGAGTTACAATGCAAATGTATGAAGCAGTATCAAGCTTGTTGTGAATAATACTTACTGAGATCCTGAATCCTTTCTGGGCATGGTCTGTGTGCCATCTTGTAGAGAGCTTGCTTGGCCAGTGATGGATGGAGGAAGTTTCATCTTCCTTTAGATTAGTTATGTCAGCTTCTGCCCTAATTGCCACACCCACTCATTTTCTGTAAAAATGACAGGATTCTCTTAGTTAACATCCCAAGATGCAAAAATGAGGCTCCTCAAAGGTTCTTGAAAAAGCACTGAGGAAATTAGTGCAGCAACAAAGTGCACTTGGTCTCTTTGTGCTTCTTTATTTACTACATTTCACAGCATTTATTATGCTGCTTGATTGTAATAAAACCTCAAAACGGTTTCATAAAGGATTGAGTGAAAAAGAGGGATGTGGCTGCTGATATTTCAATGCCAGGCAATTGTCTAAACCAGGGGTCCCCAGACTTACCGGACCGATCGCGCGGCGGGCCGGAGGATGGGGGAGTGCGCGCCCGTGCGCATGCGCGCGGGCGCTTACTGGCGCGGTGGCGCGCTTCCAGGTCGGAAAAAGCGCCGGAAATCGTTTGTGCGCATGCATATGGGCCTCCCCCGACCCGGAAGTGCACCAGAAATGACCTCTTCTGGGTTGGGAGAGGCCCATACGCATGCGCACAAAGGATTTTCGGCGCTTTTTTCTGACCTGGAAGAGTGCCGCCGCACTGCGCGCCGTAAGAGCAGGCGGCGGCGAGCGGCGGGGGTCGTCGCGGGCCGGATTGGGAGGCCAATTGGGCCGCATCTGGCCCCCGGGCCGTAGTTTGGGAACCCCTGCTCTAAACTCCTGGGACGATCTTGAAGATTACCGGGTTTTGGGTGTCACGTTTAAACCAGATCCCGCAGAAACTCCTGAAGCAAACCAGAATATAAGCATTTCGGAGGAATAAGAAACCAGATGGCATAAAGAAGAAGGGGTGGGCAATGTTCTTGTCCTGGAAAGTCCACATCTGACGGTGGGGAGGCATTTGGTGGCTGCATGGCACAATGGGCAGGGCCATGACACACTTGCACACCCTCTCTCACACCTCAGCTTCCTCCACTCCCAACGCACCCTCAGCGCAGATGTCATTGGGTATCTGCCTCAGGAGCGTGGAGGGGAGGAGAAGGTGGAAGCCACCACTTCACAGTGCTCTCAACTGGACAACATCTCTGCCTCCATGCTGCTTAGTTGAGGGATCTTTTCGCTGTTGCTCCCTTGATGGCTGACGGGCGTTGCTGGAAAATGACTGGGCTTGTGGGGCTCTGGAAGAGCAGCTGAGGGCTGTAGGTTGCCCAAATGTGGCATAAAGGGCTTTCCTTTTGGGTCATGCCTCCCTCCCCTGCTCATGTCCCATGACTGGGCCGAAGCACATAAAATTAATTTTATAGGATCTTGCCTTTGTGTGGTGCCATTTTATATATATATCTCTTCTTCTTTTTTACTGAGAGGAAGTGTCATGAGAACATTTCCCCCTGTATCTGGGAAGCATGGTGTGGTCTCCCAAGTTCTTCACATTACCCTCTGTGCATAACCTTTGTGCATCGGTTTTTCCCTTTGTAATATTTAGAATCTATCTATTTGAAATTAGAGTTGTGAGCGGGTGGAGGGAGGGATGTGAGACAAGGTTTTGCATCTGAGAGAAACGAACATAAGCTTCAAGCAGTGATTGGCAATTTCCTATCTGACAGGAAGCAGGTGTGCTGTTTCTCTCTCTGGGGAAAGGCTTCGGTTGAATAATCTCCGTTTGTACCCAAACGGTGTCTTTCAAGCCCCCACAGCACTCAGGATTTTAATTTCACATATGGCCCGAGGAATTCTGGGTTTCTGCAAGCACCCGTGTTCCCTGTGCTGTGGAGGCAAGCATGGAAGACAGAAAAGCAGACAAGCAAAAGCGAGGATTTAGGTCAGGCATGGGCAACCTTGGCTCTCCAGATGTTTTGGAACGACAACTCCCATGATCCCTAGCTAACAGGGCCAGTGGTCAGGGATCATGGGAGTTGTAGTGTCAAAACATCTGGAGAGCCAAGGTTGCCTATGCCTGCTTTAGGTAATGAAGGCAGGGCATCGGGAAGAAGGTTGAGAGACTGTCACTGCCTGTTGGAGGGGGACATTTTTGCTGAGTTACAGCTACATGTTATCCCTTAGTGACCCTTGGGAAAGAAAGTAAGGAAGCGTTAACATTTGTAATGAGAGTAAACCATACGAGCACCATTTTGTTGTTGTTGATGACATCTTTTGGTGCAAACAGCTGGCTCCGTCCGGGAACCCTTGCAAGCGAAAGAAGAGCCTGCGGCGCCCCCTGGCACTGCTGTCCCGACTCAGTTTAAGCAAAGGACACCCATGTATAACAGTAACGCAAACACAGCTGCTGCAGCAACACCTACCTCTCCTGTGACTCCTCCCGCCGCCCCTCCGGCAGTGCAGGCGCCACCAGCAGTTCCTCCTCAGCAAGCGCCGCCCAAGAAGAACCTCTCTCTAACAGTAAGCCAAGAGAACACTCTCACAATGTATATAGACCAGGCATGTCCAAAGTCCGGCCCGGAGGGCCTTAAAAAGCTCAACAACTTTGGGGTAAAATTGTAAAAAAAAACCAACCTGAACAACTTCAATCCTAAAAAAAGGTGAACAACTTTGGTCGGCCCTCACGCACATTCACTTAATCAAATCTGGTGCCTCTTTGAAAAAAGTTTGGACACCCCTGAAAATTCGCTTAGATTCTTGCTGTTGCTTATACAGTGGTACCTCTACTTACGAATGTTTCTACTTACGATTGGAGCTCCATCCGCCATCTTGGATGCAGTTTGGATAGGATTTTTTCTACTTACGAATTTTTAGATAGGGTTGCTTCGACTTACGATTTTTTTCTCCCAGTGCATTCCTATGGGATTCAACTTTTCTACTTACAAATGTGCGTTCGGAACGCATTAAATTCGTAAGTAGAGGTACCACTGTACATAAATAGCCAGGCGTTTGCAATCTCATATATGAATATGAGGATCCAGGTAGTACTAAACCATAAGACCGGTTGCCACATTTCAAAAAGTAAAAACCAGGACGCCCCGAAATTGATTGATTTTTCGATTGACTTGCTTAAGGTCCAGGGCAAAGCACCGCTTTTCGGAAATCCCCCCCCCCCCCGGAAATTCTTTGAAATCCTGGTAATGTCCAGGGAAAATCCAAATGTATGGTAGCCCTACCTCGTAGCGCTATAAGAATGCTTTCAGGATTTGCTTTGATTACAAATAGACCTCGATACTGATGAGAACTGATGTGTGCCCTGCTTGTACAACTTAATGACCCACTAAGTTGGTTCAGCTGGCACCTTCGATATATACAGCTTTAGACTCCACGCAAAAACGTTCTTTAACCAGGCCATTGACTGACTGACATCCAGTGCCTTTTAAAAATGTGTTGGTGGGGTTATTGGGTTGTTCTTGATTTTGTTTTTATTACGTACTTTGTGGGTTTTGTTGTTGTGACAAGCAATCTTCTGCTCGTGCCCATGAGCCAATTTCGACAAATGGGTAAGGACCGCTCACCTGTCAGTTACCAGATGTTGTAACCGCTTCAGGTCATTGATACCTGCCAAGGGCTTGAAGGAGAGGTTGCTGCAACAGCCCTTTAGCCGATTGGTGGTTGCAGCAAGCTCCTTTGAAGATGCTCCATCAAAGATGCTGCAACCCTGATCATGGAACTCCTTTGAAGTCTCTTTAGGGGGGGGGGACATGCTCTTAAAAAGCAGAGATTTTCCCTTCCACAGAGAGAGCGGTTTGGATTCAAGGGTCTTCCTCCAGAAACATAACTACATTTTCAAGTGGGGCACTTTTTACACTCCAGAGAAAGCAGCTTGGACTCGTAGAGCACTGGGGGCGAGCAGCTATAATCCAGGTTGACTCCTCCAGGCCCCCTTGGTTACACCAGGGAGTTCAGCTGATTTTTGGTGCTCTTGATGAGCCCTGTGCTGCTCTTTAAACCTTAACAATTGGCTGATGGTTGGGGCTGCCATGTGTCTCCCAGAGGGCTTTGCATTCATTCACCTTTCTGTTTGGGTACTTGGTCAAAGACCCCCAGAAAGATACCCAAGTGATGGCCTACTCTGTACCTCTATCTTGGAATAGAATGGTAGATTTAAGACACACACACACACACACACACACACACACAGAGAGAGAGAGAGAGAGAGAGAGAGAGAGAGAGAGAGAGAGAGAGAGAGAGAGAGAGAATATCAGCTGTAAGGATATAAAGAGCTCTGGCCAATGTACCGCTCTTGACTACATGAAAATTAGATTAGAATGAAAGCTCTGAGGTTATATCGAGGGGCGCTGATGCTTTTTCTATTTCAGCACAAGATAAGGGATTTGTCAATTGAGAAACAAACAGGCTGGATG